>NC_088317.1:2102138-2402443 GCF_910592395.1 Lineus longissimus
ACATTAAACATAAACGGATCAAGCGCTCTCTGGAAAAACGGGTCACAAAGAAGGAGATGCCCAAAAAACGGTATAGTCGTACGGTAGGTATTTTAAAAGAGAGCGAAATACGTATCAATTATGAAAAACACTACAAGAAAAGTAGTTTTTAAGGAACGTCTCTGATAGAATGGTGTCCTGATCTTGCAACAGTGATGTCTCCACCAAAAATGTTTGAGCTGGAAGACAGTGGACTTGACTTTAAAAAGATTTAGAGATCCTTTGACATGTTTGATTTGAGCCCAACGGATATCTTCTTCTGTGTTCAATACCAGCCGTCTCAAGCCCTCAAGTCTCTCATAGCCTTCTCTAGAGGACTGCCAGACGTACATTCGCCGCCTACTCAGGATGGTTGGCTGAGGAGTGGCTTCGATGGAAAAGATATTGATCACACCAGTTGCAATCCTGTGATTAGCATGGCTCGTGCAAACCAATTATAAATAACTTCTGGTCGATACCGTATTGACCCACTTTTCTCAATCATATCGATGGTCCTGAATGGAATTTTTTTTTAGTTTAAACTACAAGGCTGAAATTAATCTTTTGAAAACCACTGGCAAGTGTCAAAATGTTATCCTTGAAATACAGCTGTGTACATGTAGGTACAGTGTGTGATATTTTCTGACAGTCTTGCCGGAAAACTACAAAAAAGTGGGCAGCCTTATGACTTCGTAGTGACAAGGGATATTTGATTCCCTAAGAAATTTGTACACATATCTCAAAATTAACTGTTGCAGCTTATGCTTTGTGAATTTTGCCACACATTTGTATGTGAATTCAACTCAATGGAACAGGTGCAAAATGTTTACAGCGAATTTCTGTCCTCTTAATGGGTAGTCATTCCACCGTTGCCAGTTTTGCGCTCCAAAATCCAAGTCCTCTCGACGTGATATTCAACACTTTATTCATGATAATACTCATATCAATTGTAGAGTTGACTCGGCCATTCGTCTGTATTTCTGTTGCCGTGGTGAGCGCACATTTCACCATGGTTATGATTGATGGTGTCCTTTTGACCTTTTTAAGAGACAGTTTGTGTAATGAAGAACATAATGAGAAATTACATGAACAGTTCAGAATGCTATAATTGAACACTCCAGTACAGCCTCGGTGTTCAGTTATGTCAGCATCAACAACGAAGAAATGGGTCTGGATCCAAGACTTGTACTAGTGGGGCCACCTGGTGTTTCTGACAGACACTTTCCCCTTGACTGTGACAGGGCTGCTGACCCTTTAATATCTCATGTACTTGTGTTGTTTTCTCGTTCCAGTGTGATGTGCTGTGGTTTGTGGTTTTGGTGCTAAGTTTCTTCCTGCTTGGTTTCTTCCTATACTTCATGCTTGTGATGAAAAATGATGCCGACAATTTCAATTGGTAAGTGAAGGGTGGACTATGGTGGTGCAGTGTGGGTGGGCGACGGTCCCGTGATCAAGAGGTAGTCAGTGTGATTCCCAGTGCACTTTGTAGAACCCTGTGCACACCTTTAGGGGCATGCAAACGTGTGATTTTAGTTGCAACTATAAAATCTGATTAGAGTCGCTGTTACAGTATGTGCAAGAAAAGGATCTCTGGTTTGTAGTTAAAACCTGTAATCACTGGGCTTGTCTGACTTGTCGAATGTCCCAGTACAAGCAGTGTTCAGATTATGAGTCTCAAACCTTGAAGTTCCTCTGCTGGTGTTTTCAAAATGGGACTGCTGTTACAATTTAAAAAAATATGATGATTCTACGCTATCTACAGTCAATTCTTGTCACTTGGTTGGCTTTTGAAGCAGTAAGAAGATTGATTAGTCCCCAGACGTCGTTTGAACTGGTCAATTAGTCATGACTGATAACTTGGCATCGAGACAAGCCAGGGGGAATGTTGTTGGGACGCTCCTCATTTTGCATCATGAGGGAAGGGAACATGCTGTTGAAGTTTCAGTGAGGTGGGATGGGGTGGGATGGAGTGGCTTGGGGAGACATTTGCTTCCGAGCAGCTTTCTAGTTAGAAATCATTTCCTTCACGAGACGAGGCAGCTTGGGTTTATCGCCGGCCATTTTCCATCTATTGAAGTTTGCTTGCCTCACTCAATAACATTCACATCGATGAGCTGTGGTGAATTGACCTTCATTTCGTCTCATGGGATTGCTCAAGTCAATAAGGCTTAGATCTAATTCCTAAGTACTTTGACCTTTAAGTGTCGAGATGGCTTCGATTAGATGCTCAAGAAGTACACACAGGCACCTTGCAAGTTTCTCTATGGTATAGACTGTGGCGATTTGGACCTCTTGTGGGGAAAGAGAAAAGTAAACAAACTAAAATTTCCAGTGTCTCCTCCCCTGCCTCAGAGATCATTTGGAGCCCTCTTGGCCACAGTTGTCTCTTAGCATGGCCTCGAAATCTTTTGCACCATCATCTACTGAGTTTAGTTCTTTCATTTGATGACTTGAACTTTTCTCTGTACTTGCAGGTTTATCTACCACCAACTACAACAGTGGATCAACTGGCATCAGGTCATCCTCGGTGCTGCTGCCACTGTCTTCACTTACTGCTGCTCCGTACTGGTAAGTCTGTGTCCGAGGGGGGGGGTTCTACCACCAACTGCAGCAGTGGAATCGATCCCTGATGCCACTGTCTTCACTTACTGCTGCTCCGTACTGGTAAGTCTGTGTCCGAGGGGGGTTCTACCACCAACTGCAGCAGTGGAATCGATCCCTGATGCCACTGTCTTCACTTACTGCTGCTCCGTACTGGTAAGTCTGTGTCCGAGGGGGGTTCTACCACCAACTGCAGCAGTGGAATCGATCCCTGATGCCACTGTCTTCACTTACTGCTGCTCCGTACTGGTAAGTCTGTGTCCGAGGGGGGGGGGTTCTACCACCAACTGCAGCAGTGGAATCGATCCCTGATGCCACTGTCTTCACTTACTGTTGCTACATCCTGGTAGGTCTAATGTTGGGAGGGGGTAGGCATCTCCTTCTGTCAAAGTCAACTGCGACAAGTGATAGACTTCTTATGCCCATTGATAAGTAGGAAAGCTAGCCTAGCACTGTACATGCTTAACCGTATGCAAAATATGGAAATTTCATTCCAATTTCTGCCAACTGTGATGTTGATTCTAAGTCCTGAAAAGAGTATTGGAGTGTGTTAAATTCGTTGCTTTTAACGTTCCAGATTCTTGCCTTATGCCATATCGGTATTGGTTACCAGTTGTATATGCACCACCTCCATCGGGTACTGCTGATTCTGGCCGATGCCCTCGCCGTCGCAATCCTTATCATTCTCACCGATGTCGCCCAACATGAATGGACTCTCCAGCGGCTTGCGTTATCTGTGAGTATAAGACTTAATAAGACTCAGATAATGATGTTCTGGCCAAAAAAACCAGTGCTGTGTGGTACTGACGAGTTTAAACTGGGTAATCTGAGCGTAGAAAAACGTTTGACAAAGTTCCATATGGGGATAAAATGACTTAATGATTGTTAAGAAGATGATTGATTGATCGATTTTTATCCTACATGCTTGTCGGTATCGTTATTGTTAGTTAGCGTGCTTGACCTTTTGACCTTGTAATTTGACCTCGTAAGTCGTGTATCTCTTCCAGATGTGTGGTCCATTCTTGTACGTAGGATCTGTGATAGTGATGACGCTACTCTCGTGGCTCGTTGCAGCCAAGTTTTTGCATTCTGAAAAAAAAGGTAAGTGGCAATTTTCTGCAAGGAATTAGTATCAGCGGTGAAACTTGAGCGTCGTCATAACAGAATGCTGCTGGACGCGGATGAGTTTAACTGTATTGATTGTCCATTTCATTCTGATATTGGTATTGCTGCAAAATACAGATGTCTTAGCTTGATCTGGCCCAGGTCTTGTTCATTCCGGCAGTTCCAACTATAGGGTATCTAGTGTCTCCAAGCATCCTGATTCATTGACGGTTTCTTACATTTCAGGTCTGAGGATATTTTGGTTGTGTGTCTATGTAGTTGTGATGCTATTTTTATACGTTAGTCCACTTTTAAAGAAATCTCCGTGCGTCTGTCCCACCAACGAGCTTCCAGCCAAACCAAAACTCATTGGTCACAGAGGGGGCGCTGCTGTAAGTATACATCTGTAATGATCTCAAATCTAGAAATGTAGAAAACTGGGACAGCAGGGACACTTTCTGTACACGTGTCAACAGATCATAGTAACAATACACATTACCGATGATAAAGCCTTTCTGCCTTTTCTGGCTTGCTGAGAACTCAAACATCGGTGATGTCCCTAACTTTTCTGTCTCTTTCATTTCAGTTAAGTCCTGAAAACACGATGGCTGCCTTTAAACATGGTTTAGAAGTGAATGGCTTACTGGCTTTAGAATCGGATGTTCGAATTAGGTATGTGGTTTGAATGAAGTAAATATCTGCACACGCTTCAGGTGATAGAGCATTGGTGTACTGGTTTGGGGTTCTGAGTCACAATAAAGGACTGAAGGTTGGAACTGGGTCTGGTGATGGCTTTTTCAAAGTGCTGACAGAATAATATTGTGAAGATGAGGTTAGTGTCGTTGTGTAATATCTCGGGTTCTTTTATTTCAGTTTGGATGGTATTCCAATGGTGATACATGATGAAACCCTCCATCGAACTACAAATGTGGCCGCATTATTCCCGAGCAATGTGACGGCATCCACCTCATCTTTCAACTCAACCGATTTAGAAAAGCTCAATGCGGGCGAATGGTTTTTAAAGGTCTGTACAGAAACGTTTTGATAGTTATTCTTAAACACCTTGGTTGTAATGCTGTGTCGTTTTCTATGCAAAATATGTCAAGACTTGTTTTGGCTACAAAAATGTTGGTCTAACAACCATTACTGCTTTGGTTGGTGCAAAATACATTGTCTACAATGTTTATTGATTTTGGATAACCGTCCATATGAACTTATGAAATCGTCTTTTCAGTTGAATCCATTTGGTACGGCGACTTCCCTGACAGCAGCACAAACTGAAGAATTCCGTCAACAGTCAATTCCGACCTTCAAAAAACTGCTGGAGTTCTGCAAGAATGCGAGTGTCCCTATCTTCTTCGATCTCATGCCCCCCAAAGATGGCACCCACCCGTACCACCAAGCCATCACGAATATTACCATCGGTGTAATCGAAGAATCTGGGATACCACCAAAAGATGTAAGTTGGCGAGGTTAGCAGGGAAGCGGTAATGAATGGAAGAGCTTTGACCTCATGATCAAGAGGTCATGGGTTCAACTCGCTGCCGAGTCACTGCTTGGTTCTCTGACTGGTCAAGTTCAGGTGAGCACCTTCTGGTTGCTCCTTGAAACCCCTGATTGATTTCTGTGGAGACTTGGGCAAATCACTTTGTACTCATGTGTCTTTTGACTGTTTCAGGTGTGGTGGAGTATAGAGAGGACTGATGCATATATTCCAAAAGATTATACGATCGTAGCGAAGGCCAATCTGAGCCGCGAGTTTATAATCAGTCATAACATAACATCTGTAAACGCCAGATTTGAACATCTATCTGATGATGATATACAGTAAGTGGACTTCCCTTTGCAGACACCTCTCTCTTAAGGACACCCTCTCTGTAATGAACTCTCCATTTGGTCTCAGAATAGTCATTTCCATTGAATTCAACCTGCTAATCAAGACACCTCTCAATAAAGGACAGCATTTTTCAGTCCAATGGAGTCCTTGATCAAAATCTTTCTTCTAACACTTACCTCTACAATTCTCTTTTCAGATTTTATAAAAGTCGTAACATATCGGTGAATATCTTTATGGTGGATTCTGAGTGGTTATACTCCCTCTATTGGTGTATGGGTGTAACGTCTGTGACGTCAAACTGGATACATACGCTCTCAAAGATGGAAAACCCTATATGGCATATGGTAAGCATTACTGATAGTTAAGACCGATTAAATAACAGGATGATGGAATACTTGACAGGCAGGCCTGTCTTACAGAGAAGATAGGGCTGTGTATGCAAGAATATCATGATGACGAGAAATTCTCTCCTTGTTATTCTTGAGAGAAAACATATGAAACAGATATTCAGGATTAAGATGTTGGTTTGCATGATGTGCCGTGGGTACTCAAGTACAGAGATGCTCCTCATCAAAACGGCTGGCTCTAACGTGGTTTGATCCATGGCCATATTGCGTGGTAGACCAGTCTTTATTATTCTCACTTTGCTGTGACCCTTCCTATTCATGTGTGTTTCAGACCCCAGAGACGTACCTCACGATGTGGGTGTCCGTGGACTGCGTGTCCCTCTTGCTAGTGTGCGCTGTATTCCTCATTCAATGGTAAGTGACCTTAAGTTCCAATGTGAGGTTGTTAAGAAAAGTAGACGGACTGATGTAGTTTAGTGTGTGCATGTAGTTTTCATTGGTTCGCTCTGTCAAATCATACACATGCTTGTATTGTACATGTGAATGCATGTAGTCTTGCCTTGAATTATTATGTGGACTGGTGGCATGTAGGAACTTGCAGTATGGTATGTTTGTATCAGTGGCCCCTTCATAAGTTTCTCCTATCCCCTGAAATTCCGCACGTTGGCCCAAACATCCTCTTCATTGTCGTTTCTTTCCCCCTCTAGTTGTTATTTCAGGCTCAGTTCATGTGCATCATGTTTCTTTCTTAGTTCAGGCCATACCTTCAGGCCTGTAGTGTGCCCTTTGATTTCTGTCTATTGCAGTATTTCGACCCCAATATTGATTTTCTTATTACTTTTCAGGTTTTGTTGTCAGCACTGTGGAACTTACAACTTGCGTGCCACATCCCCTCATTTTCATCAACAATATCGCCGCTACAGCCATTGCAGGAAAACCTAGGCCCCGCCCATCCCAGTATGTTTTGTTTCAACCAATCACACGACTGAATCAGTCTTCGCTGTTTCATCCTCATCCTTCATTCAGTCTCCTTGTCTGACCCAGTTGTCTGTCCTGTCCTTGAATAAGACCATGGTTTTCCCATTAACACTCCTCATGTCGCTCTAGCTAACTCAGGCTTCGGTGTCGAATGGCCAGGATGTGGTTTGGTTTCGCCAAATGTGACTCGTTCTACCAAAACTAGGCGCTTGTCGCATCTGAACTTGACAGGTTGATACGGACTTGTTGTTCATTTCCCTATTGTAGACCTTTTGTGAAATGTGACCAAATCAGTTTGTAATAGATTTCACAAAAGGTCTACAATAGGGAAATGAACAACAAGTCCGTATCAACCTGTCTAGTTCAGATGCGACAAGCGCCTAGTTTTGGTAGAGCGAGTCACAAATGACATCCTGGATATACATGTACGGATCGTGAACCAACACATTATCTCTCTGCTAACCCTTTTCTTAGTTTGTTCAGGGCTGTCTGTGTTATCAAATCAAAGTACATGTATATATTACGGCTGAAAATGGTGAACTTTTTTATCAGGATGGTGGTGTGATGTGCAGGATATATTCTAATTATTCTGAGGCTGGTTTTTGTTTTTCTTACCGCAGGCGTTGGACACAAGACAGTGCTGCCCCCTGGAGCCAGGAGGAAGAATCATTAGGCATTTGGATCATATTTCATAGAATGTTTAGGTTCGGTTGTTGTGCGTTGTGGACTATTACTAAAACTCTGGCGAAATTTCTGGAACTTCTAAAATGCAGGAAAAAGAAGGCTAGATGATTGTGAATGGACCAAAAGACATTTTGAATCAAGTGTCCCCCTTTAATGGAACTGGTCAGATTACGAAACATGTGTTATGTCGATCAATTCATTCCTGATCTAATAATGCTTGTCAATTATTGCCTTGAAACTGTAATGGTAATTTTGATTTGACTTTCTTATTTGTGGCCATAAATTTTTGCAGTAACATCTGCAAAAATGCAAAACTTAAAGACAGACAACCAGTTCTGTTTCAGTTCCTGTACCGTCTGTTAAAAAGTGATAAAAAAGTTCACCATGTTCAGCCTGTATCATTCTCATATAACAGTCTTTGACTTTCAATAAATGTGTCACAGATATTTTAATAATAAAATGGGTTTAACAGGTGTTTGATACTTTCTCTCTGCTTATGAATGATATGTATCTTGTCCCATATGTGTCTTATTATGTTTCTGTGTCATGTCCCTAACTTTCTCCTTTGAGCACTTTGACTCAACTCCGTGGTCGGCAAGTTGGATGAACATTTCTGGATTTTATATCCGGTTACGCATGTGCAGTGATGAGTTACCAAGGTAACCATAGACAAACCAAGGTGTATCAAATTCAAGCGCATGCAAAACTGGATACAAAATTTGGAAGATTTGTTCAAACTTCTGCTGCCAGTGATGGTCATTCAAGGTCCAGGAAGGAGTAGATATTGTCAGAGTGTTTGTTACTAACAAACTAATTGCATGGAGTGCTAGCATAACAACTTGCCCTTGCCGGCCCATCATGCCTGACTGTCATGATATACCAGTTTCATTTCGACATACCCTTGATGGTGATGTGTAAAACTTTTAAAGTTGAATCATGCCTATCGTCTTGGACACTTGAGTCTTTTCTTTTATTGCGTTGTTTCTAAGTAGCTGGCACTAGATTGCCAACAGGCCGACCATCAGGGCAACCCCGGTGGTGACAGTCGGCCACGTCTTACCCCCGATGGTGACAGTCGGCCATGTCTCACCCCCGTTGGTGACAGTCGGCCACGTCTCACCCCCGGTGGTGACAGTCGGCCACGTCTCACCCCCGGTGGTGACAGTCGGCCATGTCTCACCCCCGGTGGTGACGTCTCACCCCCGGTGGTGACAGTCGGCCACGTCTCACCCCCGGTGGTGACAGTCGGCCATGTCTCACCCCCGGTGGTGACGTCTCACCCCGGTGGTGACAGTCGGCCATGTCTCACCCCCGGTGGTGACAGTCGGCCATGTCTCACCCCCGGTGGTGACAGTCGGCCATGTCTCACCCCCGGTGGTGACAGTCGGCCATGTCTCACCTGTTTAAGATGTTGTTGGAGTCCATCACGGCAGTTGGTGTGAAAGAAAATTTACTGTGTTGATACTATTTTTGGCGTGTCTGATTCTCATCAACCTTTTGTACAGGTGCCTCTCGACCAGCTATGTAGGCCTACATCTTGGAAAAACTAAGATTTGAATTTGATCTGCTCCATACATCAGTTATTCATAGTTCCCTCTTTTGTCTTCAGTTTCAGGGCTGCCAGCCAGAAGAAGTATACACCTCCCTTGACGACGATGCATTATAAGAAACCCCGCAACGGTCAGATGAAGGAGAAGCTGCTCTTTATGAAGGATAGCACAGAGACGTTGAATATGGAACCCGGGGGCGGGGTGGTTCATGGGATTGGTCTCGCGGCGATGGAGGATGAAAAACCGGCCGAGAGTTGCCAGATGAAGACATTGGATGTGATTGCACTGACGGACCAAACGGAGAATAGAATCGTTTCACCTGTCGAGGTGAACTTGGAGATCAATAGATGAGCGGAGAGTGGTCTAGTTTCATAAATTATTGAATTTTATTGCACTGTTTTTGTTGGAAGATTTTGTCAACTTCAGACAAAGCCGGGTACTATAAGAATCTGTTGAATGTAACTGCTGGCCTGTGTAGGAATGACCTGTGGTTTTGATGACAAACAAGCTTATTGTTGGCTACAGTCCCATAGTCTGGTTGAACCTTTCATAAGGTGCCACTGCCTTTCATTTCATAATGGTGACTGGCGTTTTAGTCGGTCAATACTTTTATGGTGTGAAGGTCTCTTCAAGGTCTTTCAACTCCAGGCTGGACAATTTTCAGGCCAGGATTTACATATACAGGGTGTCAGAAAAACTGGTGATAAAATTTTAATGGAGATGTTCATAAATGGCAATACACGTATGGTTCCATCGCTTTCTACAAATATCTGTTAACAAGAGGTTAGATGTCCTGTTCCTGTTATGTTTCTGTCAAATTAGTGTGTATGTGACAAAGTACCTTTTTTTCGGTTGTCCATGGATATCAGTGTCTGTGCATGTAAGTGTAATCACTGTCTCTAGGTAATTTGACTGTCATGCCAGTTTGTCAGAGTACATATGTGGCTTTTTATCAATAATTGGCTCATATCGGCCGTCCATTATAGTGTGTATCTCAGGATTATTATTTGCTTCTACAGCACAAGCCGGGGGGGGGGGGGGGCTTGGCAATTACCACCAATGCCGCTTTTTATGTGTTATATATATGTGTTTATATCATACAAAAACACTTCTTCCAGATTTGGAAAAATTCTCTCCACAAAATCTGACTGTAAACTATGCTCTGATATTCTTTTATTTCAATAGCAACTATACTGCTTAATTTTTAGGCGATAACTTCCAGGGGTAGGCAAATACCAGAGTTGCGTGCAAGGGAAAATATCGGAAATACTGTTGGCTACAGATGAATCGTCAATGGGTTGAATCACCAGCAGCAAACACTTTCCCTACTGCACCCAGTATTTACCAGGTTCGTAGACTGCCAAGTTGGCCGCTTGGTATACCATGCGCTTGGCCAGGGATCTTTTAAATTTTAAAACCCTGTGTTAGCGCAAGTGTGAAAACTGTTGATATCGGGCCTGTAAATCCCTGCAGGGTAAAAAAGGTCAACACCTGCCCTGCAAAGGAGGATGTTGTGACAGGGTACATTTCAGTTGGTGGTGCTTCTATTGGAAGATGGGTGCCACTTATTGTGATATGATGAGATTAGTTTGAACACGTGTTAGTCATCCAGTTACCATGAAATTTGCATTTCCCCAAAACTGGTATGCCACTTCCCGTTAAAAATGTATAACACAATGCAATCTGACTTTGTTGCACAATATATTGTCATGACATTGTAGTAGGGTATCAGCATCTGACGTCAGAACTCGAGGCAACTATGATGTCACATCTATGTCACAACATAGCAATACCCCAGTGACAGCGCCACGTTGCCTCAGCCAAAGTTTTGCTGCTACCCTGTTGTATTTAGCACTGGGCATTTTGCACTGTCCTGATAATGGGCCTTATTCAATGTTACTGCACTTGTATGCATGATGTTGTCAGCCAATACACATGAAGAGCTGCTGCGCTAAAATAAAGCTCGCAACACTTTGGGTACATGCAGCAGTGCCCTCTGTATGGATCTCTGCAAACTATACACTCTCCCTTTAAGAGCACAAGGCTGTGCTCTTGTTATTTACATGTATGGCTTTCTCTGTTTAAATGAATGGCGGGCATAATGAGGTTGATAGTTCTGACGAGAAGAGGGCTGGTTAGGTTTATTGGGAGTTTTATGAATGTAAATATGTTCTGTCCTCACATGCTCAATATCTCTTCAATACGTGTAGGTCTGTTTCGCAGCACTTTGCGTATTATTTTGTATTCATTTCAGAATGATAATAAACTTTATTTTCATGCTAGTTACTGCATTTATTAAAACATGACTTGTTTTCCTTTTGTTCAAACTGTTCAAGGGTTATGCTTTGACCTGCGGTGACCACCGCAGCCAAACTGTTGTTGTGATTGTCGCATGCAATTCAGATCGCAGGTCGCAGTGAATGCGATTTAAACCCGTAGTTTGTTGGGCACGAATGTCCGATTCTGTCATCCCTATACACTTCAATCTCTGCGTTTAAGTGCAGCGATGCTAGTTTGGAAACTCCACTTTTTGCTTGCTCCCTTATTAATGTCTTCAACTTTATTAAAGTGGCTGATATTTACAGTTGTAGCAACTTATGAAGGAACACAGTTTTATACAACTCAAATTCTGTTGTACTTCTATCTATTCTGTCTTTATGCAATCCTCTTATTGTCTCCACCATCCCTGCCCTGTCCTCCGGTCACATCCATCTCACTGTCCTCTTTGTCTCCATAACCCCAGTCTGACCCCCAGTTCTCCTCCTGTTGTCTCTCTTCTGCTGTCTTCATGCAACCCTCCTCCTATTGTCTCCACTATCCCATCATGCCCTGTCCTAAGTCACATCCATCTCGCTATCCTCTTCGTCACCATTGTCCGAGACCTAGTTCTGCCATCGTCCACCAGGCTGTGCATATCAAAGAATATCCGCGACTCTTTCACCAGCCTCCTCCATCCACTCATTACAGACTGGTACTTGTCGGCATTTCACTCGTCATGAACTCGATTTGGGGGCGTAAGCTTCCGGTGACCGGTCACGTGTTTCTCACAAGATGGGCAACCTTGAGCCAAGGAATACCAGCGCGCTCGGTATTGACAGTCCATCCAATGCATGCACGAGTCGCCTCAGGTGAATCAACGAGGCCTCCTCGACCGTCCGCTGCGCGGCGGATAGGATCGAGGTTACCTGGACTAAGAATATCCTGAAATACCGTACCGCGACGAACTGTCAAACCGATCGATTATCTGTATGTCAAGCGGGGACACATACACTCCGGACGCCGTGGACCGGCCAGGTCCCTCAACAGTATGAATAGGATGACGAAATGGACTGCCCCGGGAGAATGCTCCTCTTTCGGCCTACACTCCGAACGTAGAAAACCGGCCTCGCCCCTCACCTTATCAACCAATGAGACAGTACATGTATGAAAAGGATGACGAAATGAACTGGCCCGGGAGTCTACTGTTTCCCAGCAAATCACAGCATGATTTGTCTCGTATTTCAATCGCAATATATGGTCATTGTGGTAATCTTGGCCAAGATTCTTGTACCCTGACCTTTTTTGGCGAAACGTTATTCAGGCATCATGGCAACTTTCATTGGAATGACTAGCATTAAAGCTCTACCATAGACATAACTCCAGTACTTGGGGATTAATTGGTATAGGACGCGGTATACAATTCCATATACACTTGTATTTGTCAACACCATGAATAATTTCTTTAAATATAAGGCTGCATGCGGAGCGCATTCATACTAGTAAGGCGATCGTCTGCTGTGGAGAACTTACGATTAGGTAGGCCTAGACGCCGGTGTGCAGGAGTTAAAGATCGCCATTCTACCCAGTCTTGCAGTCTGTGGGCGAGGTTAGTCGGTCCACAGGGTTTAAGCACCCTGCAAACGAACGATTTAAATCGCTCCGACCTGCGATTGAAATCGTATGCGACGATATATGATCGCTCATTTGGCGGTGGTCATCGCAGGTCGCAGCTACCTACCTGTGAGTCAAACCCAGCAATTATCGGTTTTACGCGTGGACGAGAGATCCTTTTGTTGCCGGCACTTATCGCTCGTCTACACGACGCTTTGGTGAGTTCATTAATTGACAGACGGTAAGTCTGTGGAATTTCAATCAGGGAAGGAGTTTTCGATTCCGCATTTTACTGCTTTTTCGATTGTGTCTTGGCATGGACATCATGTAGTTATATTTTTTCGAATTTATCGCGGGAGTCCGACTCTCGGAATTCGGCTTTACGGAATCGATTCATTTGTTCTCATTTGGCAAGGGGTGAATACTTCGGAACTTGGCTGTGGAGTAATGTTCCAACAAGAGACACGTTCACTAAGACATTGAGTTATCGCACGTATAGACTGTGGCGCAGTGAAAAAAAGAGCAAGCCCTTGTGGTAAACTCGCGTAGATATCACACATTGGACTGACATGAAATGGTATAAATATAATCATTTGCCACTCGGAGTCTCAAATGGAGGAAATCGAAGACACACAAGGACTTACTGTCACAAGTGCTGGTCCTTTGCCGTCAAATGATGCTGAAAGGCAAAGGTCAAATCCAGACGACCTTGAAGGTCGCTTCCTGTGTAAGAGTGACCTTGATGAGCGTAAGCGAAGGTCATCTCGAGATGAACTTTACGAACGACTTCTGTCATCACGTGACATCGAGGATGGCCAAGCAGGGGGTCAAACGGGAATGCCAGATCAGAAGGCGACATCTGATGTTCTGACATCATCTAATGACCTTGACATTGAACCAGATCCTGACGAATCAGAATCTCCATTCTATGATGGCGGCTATGGCTGGGTGATAGTTGGCGCGTGTTTCTTAGGTCAGATCATGTTCCCTATTTGCTACAGTTTCGGGTTGTTCAACATCGCCCTCTTGGAATATTACGGCAAGACCAAGGCCGAGACGGCGCTGGTTGGGTCGCTGTGCTACACGTTTACAGCTGGATCAGGTGAGTACCCTGCAATCATAAAAGGCAGACACTCCACTATTTTGAGAAAGACACGATTTTGTATTTCGTCTCAGTCCCTTGAGAATAACATGATTTGTATTTCGTCTCAGTCATCAAAAACGTCAATTAAATGCTAAACACGTAGTATACTGGTGTAAGGTTCTATTAATCCCTTTTTCAGGCCTGTTGGCCAGTCTGTTATCGAATTGGTTGAGCCATCGAGTTACCGTGATCCTAGGTAGCCTGTTGACGGCGAGCGGCTACCTGATCAGTGCTTTCAGTTCAAGTCTTCCAGTCCTTTACTTTACGTATGGCGTCATTATAGGTAAGTAAGTTCACAAAGAAATAAGTGAAACTTGGGCATGAAGTGTTTTAGTTTTTCATACAGAAATTGTTTCCAACTTCTCCAAACAGGATGAAAAAAAATATTTGAACTGCAATGTGTTATGTTTATGTGATATTCATTACAACCTGATTTTCTGTTTAGAATGTTCATCCTCAAACAGGCCGCAGCATAAATTCACAAAGCACGGTAGCCTAAATACATCTGTATCGCCATTCTTCTAAGCCCAGATCAATTGATATTCTATTGTTTGATAATTTGATGTTGAGTCTTCATACATTTCAGGCACCGGTGTATCCCTTCAGACAGTACCTACGAATGTCATGGTGAACTTCTACTTCGATAAAAGGAGAAACCTTGCAACGGGGATCATGGCTTCCGGCAGCGGACTCGGAAGTCTCATACTCCCTCTATTGATACAATTCTTCATCGACAAATACACCTGGAGGGGCGCCATGATAATGTTGGCAGGGGTGTCGCTCCATGGATGCATCGCCGGGGCTCTCTTACGGCCAAATGAAAAACTAAAGCGCCTGCAAACGAAAACATCGCAAAAAGTGAAAGTATTTGATTGTACTTTACTAAAAAAGTGGTCATTTTTTGTCATCCTGTTGGTTTTTGCAGCGGAGGGAATGCAGACTCTGACCTTTTTCACTATGTTCCCTCACCGCATTCTTGAATATGATTTTACTCAAGACCAGGCGGCGGTACTTCTCTTCCTCGTCGGAATAGGCTCAACCTTGTCCCGAGTGGTCGCGGGAGCTCTCATGCATTTCTTCAACATAGACTTGAGCGTTGCATTTGGTACCGTAGTAGCGGGGATGGGTCTAGCAAACTTGGCAGTTTCTTTCCAACATACTCAGTTCTGGTCCTTGGCGCTGATTGCCACGTTTTTTGGCGCCATGTTGGGCGTAATGGCGTACCTTTTCCCGTTGTACGTGTACGATTTGTTCGGCATCCGGAGAGTGACGAGTGCCTTTGGGTGTGTCGTAATGGGCGAGGCGGTCGGAGGATTCATCGGACCAGCTTTGGCAGGTAAGAGCTTTCCTTATAGGCCTACTGAACTTCAAGTGGTATTGCCACCGACGCGCGTTGTCTGGAAGTTGAGCAATGGTCAATATGCTCTGGAGCCGCTGGGAGGTGAAGCGGCCGGTTTCTAGATACAGTAAATATTTCATTACTTAATACATGAATGGCTTATCTTCGTGAAAACCGCTGACTGGATTGACCTTGTTTTTGTATGGATATGTTATTTGCCCCGCGAAGTCATTGCGCTCTGTCTCGAATCTGTTTTTCGGCACAGAATGATGTATTTTCTATTTAACCAAATGTGCCGATCGATAATAGTTATGTCACCTTCACATCACTCCTTTATACAACCTAGGAAATCTGCAGATGGCGAACCTGCGGCTTGATAGTTGGCAGTGATACTTTAGTTCGGATAGTGCGCAGCTGAAGTCAAACCTTATCGAGCTACATGTATACGACCATCCGTTCATTTATTTTCAATTTTTTTCAGGCTATATTTACGACAGGACGGGTGACTACCAGATTCCTTTCTCGATCGCCTTCGGCTCGGCAGTTTGCAGCGCCCTCTTGAACACACCCCTGTACTTATACAGAAGGCGCCGGAGGAAAGAACTGGGGAACTTTACAATAACTTGATAGCTATAGCATTTGCTCCTAAGCACTGGTACGCTAATGCTATAAGACCTCACGGTTTTGTGTGGAGGCTATGGGACTTACGTTTATACCCCACACATACTCTTTTTAACAATGATTGCGCATAACTCGGCCTTTCGTTAATCGATAACTTACGAACCCGTTATAAGGGGTATACTGACCAGGGCGTTGGGACTAAATTTTCCAGGAAGCAAGAACAAAGTATGACAAAGGCAGCGCCGTATAACGGCATCCCGCGACATCATTGGTTCAGTTTTTGGATAAGATGCGGGAAATCGCGATGCATGCCGGTGTAATGTTTTTGAGTGTTTCTGTTTTTGAGTGTTTCTGTTTTTGAGTGTTTCCCCTCATTGTTTGGGAACGCTCAAAAATAGATTGACAAGTTTTTCTGTGTATCCCCCCTATTGAAAAGTCGTGGTCTCTCTAGCTGCCTATTGTTTGGAAACACTGACACATGGGGAACAACCACAGATGTTACACCGGACTTCGGTGTCCGCGTTTTGTATTGAACTTCTGCAGGGAGTTTTCGCAAATCTCCGAAACGAACGCTAGGTCATCGTTTGACCTTACGAACAATGAAATAGGCGTTCACGTGGACGTTTTGGGCCTTTGCGAAAACGACATCCTACTACAAAACGCGGACGCCAGTTGTCGCGCGTCGGCGGAGCTCGTATGAATTCGGCTTAAATTTATTAAAAGATCTTTCCATCCAAGTGCAAAGAATGGCTGTGATAATAGTACATGAACATGTATGTAATCTGATATACATATCGAGTAAAAAAGACAAATAACTTACTTAAAAACGTGTTGACTCCGTTTCATTGCTGTTGCACCCGAACATTAAGAGGGGACATTGCTGGCAAGCGGTATATTGATGCATGTGGTCGAAGCACTGCGAACTACGAAGTACGAAGTTTGTCAAAAAGGTCCCATTTTCCTGGTCACACACAAATCATGGCTCCGTTCCGTCAAAGCTAGCCTATACACAGCACGTACAACTTGATCGCGCGGTCCATCTATCGATCTAAAAGAAATCGAGACCGCTACCGCGAAAATAAGGCACTGGGTTTTTATAAGATAAATGGAAGTCAATCGAGTTGCGTTAGGATTTCATGTACGCAATGTTTCGTTGTTCATTTTGCCATCCTCAGACAGTATTCTTTCAAATTTTTCACCAATCTCGTTATGGAAAATATTCGGACCGGAACCGTGGTTAAATTGGAGTGGCTGGCAATTTCCGTTTGTTGAGATTGAATGCGGTGTCGGAAGAAAGATGCCATTAAGTGTATACTATGATATAGGCTACGCTCGTTTGAATGCCTCGCCGCGGAAATTGCCAAAAACCCATTCTATCAAATAATTCAAGACTAAAGTTAGTCGAGGCGACACCAACCATTCACCACGTTTTTTAATTCTTCCGATTGATTTGCCGCCTGGCCGGACTGGGATATGGCAGTCACTGGTGAAGCCCCTGACCCAGCATGGCAAGTCGAGCACCAACAGTCTTTAGACATGGCATTCTGAATCGACCACCAGTGTCGATGACACGATAATTGTCCATTGGCATTGCTCATTGAGTGGAAAATCAAATGGCCTGACGGGCAATGAACGTTTCAACTAAAACTGAATGGTACGCTTATCTAAATGTGAGTTTATTGATTAGCTATCGTTTCTTAACTTCTTCCAGTCCTCTTTACCGATGTAACTCATTTCAAACCATCTGTTGACTAGCAAACACATGGAATGCTCAATTCAAAAGACGGAACAAGTCCGCCATTTCGCCATAGCAGCACTGCCTGAAACGTCAAGTCTGTCATAATCTGGATCGATCTGATGACTGGTACGTTCCCCTAGCCGCGGCGCTGCATCCCGGTGCTTCATCGACAATCAGTAAGCCGTGGCAGCGGACATAAATGCTAGTTATGGTGGAGTTTTTAACGGAACATATCGCGTAGTCGGAAACTAAATGAGGCCATTCATTTGGCAGCATCAATGGCGGGAAGTGGTCCGTTAGTCATTGGATAACTTACATTCGTTGATGCAAAAAGTGGTAGTGGTAAGCAGTTTCATTATACTCGTTTCGTTACTCTTTCTGTTCAGTTCGTCAGAATTTGTTGTATTTACCATTGCCCTTCCCCAGGAAAAAGTTGGTTCGTCGACCAATGGACTTTTGCGTACAGAAACTGATGGTCATCCGCAACCGGCAAACGAAACAACAAAAGAGAAGAAAAAAGCTAACGGTGTTTTATATATCGTTGGCGGACGACCAAAAGTCATTTAGCAGCATATTTCGGTCTCAACATCGCTTTGTAAATTCAGCACCATTTGTATACTAAAAGGTGGTCTTTCCTTTCCATCCTTCTCATTGATTTTCTCCCGTATACACTGAAGTCGGCGGGGAGTCATCACGGATGAGGAAGTTTATGATCAAACCATGTCCTGCTTCAGTTACATGTCCCAAGAGATCTTATGATAGATCACGAAAGCAACTGACGTGTCGTTTGGGCCCAGCAGGCCATTTGTCAGAGTTGAGGATATTGATACCGAGCTGGAGGTGTTGGTTGTCTCAGGACCAAACACTGACTGCGAGGTTGGAGCGGGAGTCGAGGATTAGGGCGAAAAAGGAAATTCACCAACTGGCTATAGGTATACGGACAAAGTCGACATTACCTTGATGTTGTGTGCATTGGATACGCTGATAGAATCTTTAAAATTGCACTTCACGTTTACATGTTCTAAAACACACCTCCATCGGCTCCAAGTGTGAAATTCCACCTTATTGATAGATCGCCAAGCCCATCGCTCACAGCAGATCGGAGCCTATTTCAATGGGTTACCTGATTGCTACCAAGTTAAGTTGATGTCGACCCGATCTCAAATACAGTCCATTCTACCTTGCGGCAAAACTTAGAATAAGTGGCTGCTCGCGGTATCAGAAAAGGCCGACCGTGTGTTATAAGTGGAGACAGTGTAGTGTGTAAATCGAACTTTTCGAGAGTGGTCCCCACGCTCAGAGACCGAAGGACAAGAGACGAAGGCTGTGATATGGCAACTTTTATTCGGCAAGTACATGTATACTGCAAAAATTGGAATTCGAATATAATATACTAGGCAGGTTTCGCAAGCCTGACGAACTGCGAAGGTCTGTCGACCAATCAAGTTCATTTACGCATAGCACGAATCATCTTCTGCACTAAATTGTACAAGGAATCGGGAAAATTTTCAAAAAGTCGTCTCTAAAGTATATCACATACTTCGTACTTCGTCTTTCGTAGCTCTTCGTAAGGGTTGGGAAACCTGCCTGATAACGCAACGTGTACAACAACGCAACGTTTACAATAACGCAACGTTTACAATAACGCAACGTTTACAATAACGCAACGTTTACAATAACGCCGCTTGGGCAATCGAGCCACGGGATCAGATGCGGGGTATGGGGTGGAGGGAGTTGCAGTGCTGATAAGGATAGGGAGGGTGGGGGGACAAAGGCAATGATATAATAACAATTGAACAATGTACAGGTCGCTTTCAAGGTGGCAAGAACCGATTGCTGACCAAAACAATGTCATAGTCTGTTAACACCAATGGAGCATTCTCTTATATTTTATCCCCAAACTGCTCAATCAAAATGGTGCAGAGACTTGATATTGACGTTTATTGTGTTCAAGAGGAAATTGTTCTCAAAACTGATATGGGCCTAAAATATCAATAATATCCTACCTAAAACATTCTCTGGGCCTTCTGTAAAATTGGGCCTGCCTTAAGAAAAAAGAAAGAAAAACTAATGCAGATATTTTGAGAAAACTAAGCCTTTAGAGCAATGATATTGATCTACAACAAATTCCTCTTGAAAACAAATAATATGTCAATTAGGCGCATCACTGCATCATTTTGAGTAATTAAATGTGGCACAAAAATGCAATGTAGAAACACTTTTTGGCTGTTGCCGAGACAGCTACCCAGACAAATAACTCCATTGCTGTTGCACCTCGTGCTGTGAAATAGATCAGTCGTTATCACGTCATAACCATCAAAGGGCAAAGTAATTGCCACATTGAAAACGGAACAAGAAATATTGTGGATCAGCGAGTACATACATAAAGTGCTATTGATTTCAGCCAAATGGGGAATAAGCATTTTTTGCAAAGGTTCACTTGAAACAAAGAGTAACAATGTTTGATTGAATTTTCATGAGAGTCAACCCAACAGCATAAATTACAACAAGAAAATGGTAAATTCCGTCGGGAACTGGTGTTCCCTGATCGGTACCCTTGACTTCTGGCCTGGAATAGAAAGGGAAGTAACATTGAAATATACAATTTAAGAAATGAAAGTGAGCATTTTTCATGACGCTTTAAAAAAATCTTCTATGACAGCATATCATGTATAATATGTCTATACACATGTTTATGTCTGTGACAACTTCATTGGCACTAATAAGATGAATACATTAAATTAAATTGAATTGTCAGGCAATGGTGGTCAACCTGCCTCGGGTTTATCCCAATATCAGTCATACGAAGTGTAGCCAGCTATCGAGTTCGATTTCATTTACCTCAATTGTGTTCCACAAATCTGGCATCCTAAATATTTATCTCCAACTCACGCGGGGTGGGCAACTGGGAGCCAAGGCCTGCATAGAGCAATTTTTCACCTGAAAAAATTGGAGACAATTCGAATGCTGCTTCAGTAAACAATGGGCGATCTGTTCAGGAGTTCAAATCGCCCATTGTTTCATAAACGAGAGCTGGACAGACAGTTCCAGTTACTCTTTTCTAGATTTCCTTCTCCCAATGCATCCATCGCGTTTTGTCTCCACCACACTTGCATAGTTATACTGGCAGTCCGCATTATTGTTTGCTTATCATAAATTTACTTTAAGGTCACGTGCAGGTCTTATTGGTAATTGCTGGGGTGAAACTTGGTACTGCAGGACAGACTTACATGTCCACAAAATGCAATGTCACTGCTGGACTGATTTACAAGTCCACAAAACGCAGAATCGGACATGGAAATCATTACTCCCAGCAAGAACCCAATGTAACCCCACAAAATAGGGCCGTTTATAATGTTTGAGACATGTTTATACAATAACAATACTGAAGCTATTGCCTGCAGTGACCTTGCTAATGATTTTATGTGGGAGGGGCCAGGGACCGTGACTATTGATAAAGTCCTCACGATATTATATTCGTCAACAATGGGGCACAGACTTTCAGATATTTTCGTGACTGACCTCTATTACCAGTACAGTCCAATATATATTTCATTTTTTCGTGACTGACCTATATTACCAGTACAGTCCAAAATATATTTCATTTTTCGTGACTGACCTATATTACCAGTACAGTCCAATGTATATTTCATTCTTCGTGACTGACCTATATTACCAGTACAGTCCAATATATATTTCATTTTTCGTGACTGACCTATATTACCAGTACAGTCCAATATATATTTCATTTTTCGTGACTGACCTATATTACCAGTACAGTCCAATGATATTAGCATTTAGTCTGTATATCTTTCTAGGGCTGGGGTGGGGACGGGGAAATTCTCCAGTGACAAACTTTTTTGATTGTCATTCTGGTAAAGAAAAACACGTCCAAAGGGGAAATTTATTCTCATAACTTTTTACAATGCTCGAAAAAAACTTTAAAAATGTACATGTGGCGAGTCGCCACATGTACTGACTATACCTGTGGATCTAAATATATATATCATAATTGAAATCCTTAGGGAAATTAAACCAATTTGAAGACGAAAAGGGTTCCATGCCCTGGGTTTCCATGTACCGCGGACGATGCTAACGATAGGATTTAGCTGACAGGATTTGGCCACATGAACCCCTCCGGTCCAAAGACGCGGGGGTCGTCAGATCAATTTGAAACCGCCATGGACATCACTTCTTCCCCCTCACAAGTCGGTCGCGATGACCTCCATGTGCAAACCATTTTGGCTGTGGATGCCCTGGTAACCCATGTCGCCTAACCAGACATAGCGCGCTGCCTGACTAGAAGTTACCGCCTCTGAGACCCAGGGTTGAGACACTGGGGTCTGCCCCTAGCTGACAGGTGGCTGGAGATCCATATCATAGAGCATACCAACCGTACATAACCGGCTGGACTGGTACACCCTATCAGGCTCAGACTCCCCAACGGGGCCTATTGAGCGCAGCCGCAGCGCCAGTTAATATGGATGGATTTACGTCGTCAAATTTCTGTCGACCTGATGAGCATTCGTTCACGGTACATAGAGTTTATCGGGGTTGGGGGCGAAGAGACAAGACCAGGAACTCCTATGGGGTCGCGGGCGCAATGCAACCCGAGGAACGAGATGCACCCAAAGTACAAACTCGAAAATAACTGGCTCATCCTTCACCATAGGTATCAAGTGAGTACCAATTATACAGACAGCCGTCACTAACGTTGGGTAACACCTCACAAGGAGTAATGCCAAGCAGTTTTCAAGACCTATTTAGCGAAAAGGTGTGACAATAATGATAATATATCAGATCCAATACCAGTCCCTTGACCAAACTCAACCATTTCCTAAAAGTTCAAGGGGGCGTCGGGGCTCTGAAAGAAAAAGTATTTGCATGACAGCTACGGTAGATAGATCGAAGGGAACGAGTTTACAATCCCTGATCACACCCCAAAAAAAGGTTATCGGTTGACTATCCAAGCACTACTGTTCAATGGATTTATAGTTGAATGCGATCAAACTACGTCACTTCCGGTCGGGGATTGTAAATTTTAACCGTTGTTCCTTCAATACCACTGAATACAAGAGGGGGTATCACTAAACTATGTTCATTTCATCACACAAGCCTGGGAACAACTGTCAGCGTTTATCAAAGCTCTGCGATGCTGATCACCGATGGGATAGGATAGATTGATACTCGATCGTTAAACAGGTCAAATGAGACGATTGGTAATTTCTGCCATGTCTTTATGTAAATGTCTTTGAACTACATGTACTTCGATTTTATGCCTTATCTTTCTGATGCGGTCAAGGTCCTCATAAATATCACATGTCACAGTATCAATGGGTGATTGGTTCAGAGCTAGAATGTGTTATGAGCACGTGGCACATTGCGAGAGCACGTGACACATTGTGCCAAGCACGTGGCGTGTGACATCATAAAACATGGCAGACATGACCGAGCGTCTCATTTCCTTGCTGCCAGAACGATATATGACCATAGATAGGATATCAGCTATCAGCTCCTTCTTTCAAAGGTAAGCTGAGCCGAGTGTGGAAATATTTAGGACAGCAGTAGCGGATTAAGGGGTCCCGCATCAGTCATCCCTTTTTGTCCGAGAAATGAATTTTCAGGGCACCTCTTCCCAAGAAGTAAAGATTTTTACAAGCCCCCCCTCGTTTTCTGGATTGCACCTTGTTCTCATTGGTAGGGCAGCCCCCACCCCACCCGTTTCTTTCCCAAATTTCTGGATCCGCCACTGCTGCAGTTTCGATTGAGAAAAATAGCTAGTACTCACCATGACGATGTTCACGTCCAGCCTTGTGATAAACCGGCTTGGCAGCAGTGGTTGAGCAGCATTAGGTGTGCAAGACAGGACAACATCTCTGTTATCTGCAAGGAATGAAAATGACAAGGTAAGATTGTACACAGTATCAAACAATAGTTGCAAAACTTGGGGAGAAAAAGTTGTGGTGAAAGCAGGCTGAACTTACCAATGTTGAACCAGCGCTTCAACCATGGAACGTGTGCCTTGTTGGCGTCGACACAACTGAACGCTTGTGTTCCCAAAACCGGTGTGTCATACCAGCAGCACAGCCAAATTCCACGTCCCAAATTGAGAACGTTACGTCAGAGAAATGACCAAACCACACATCTATTCAAACTGTGACTTTCAATCAAATCTAAATTGACCTATTCACGAAAATACTCACGATTCAATGCTGACGGGTCAATAAATAAACCTCATTGGTCAAGTAATGAGCTCACGGTCGGATGAACAGAGTCGGACAAAAAGTTATATAACTTCGCTGGAACTTGGCATTTATGGGTTTTTTAAACGTGTCTACGTAACACAATATGATTGTTGAAATCCATAGCTAGTACGTATTTACACAATGCAAATTTTTTAAATTCAAGTTAAATTTTGTACACATGTCGCCAGAGCGATTGAAAGTGGTCCGTTTTCGCGTGCGTTGGGTGTGTTCAGATGGAGTAGCAAGCATAGTTTAATCTGTACTTAATGCGCAGACCACAAAATACACCACTGCTTGATATTAGTATTGAGCACGACTAATCGACAGTGTTTTCTAGATCTCCCAATACCACACAAAAACATTGGCCTTGATCATCCCTCGCCACAGAAAGCAGGCGACTGAATACCAGTGATGTCAAGGTCACCAAATGGAGCAGCATTGAACCATCCACCCAACTGAATCAATGTCGCAAAATGCCTTGTCATCTTTTCTGATCCATTTTATATAGTTTTTGCGTGCCATACACTCATAAAATGGACCACATTGGCTGCCGTTCACGACTGCAATTCGCGTTTTGCTTTAGTGGATTGCAACTGGATAAATTGGCTTAATATGCTAAAAACTGGCGTGATTCCTTTCAAAGTCAGGAGAGGACGTTATCGCACGCGTTTTTTCTTATTTACTGAGCTATCCTATGATTACCCTATGATATATACATATATACAACTCGGACTGGGGCCCAGCAACAAATGTCATGAAACCAATCGACTGGCATAGTTTTCGAAAAGAGGACAATAAATCACAAATTTGCCCATTTTCTGAGCAATTATTCAATTAATTCCAGTTTTATTGCAGGAGATAAACGTTCAAAACGTTTCTTTCTGTGCCAATCAGATTATCCATGGGGATTTCAGCCATAAATATCCTCGGGCCGCTTTGCGAAAACGAGTGGGAAAGCAATGCGATCGCGCGTAATCTGTAACGGTAACATTTATCTTACCGCAACCGAAAAGTACTGAGTTAGAGAATTGCCACTCGGACCGTTTAAGGGCACAAAAAACACATTTCTGACAAATAACATACCCTGGTGGCATCTTTTAAACTGATTACACCATTAAACCCGCCAACCCCAAAGTAACGAATTTCGATAAAATTGATTTCAGCACGAACTCCAGGTCGATTGCTACGCGCAATACCAGTAAGTGGTGGAATGTAATCAGCGTATTGAGTTTATAAGAAGTGTGCTAGTAAATCGCGTTTAAGTTGATTACTGTAAGCTAGAGTCATTCATTGTAAATTGAACAACTCTGCTACAAAAACCTTAAGCTATATTCCTGTGATGATAATCATTTATTGACAATTCATTGTTTCCGAGAAAGAATATTTTGTTCTTTGGCAAACGTGATGGTGAATTCATTCTAAGCGTTGCCTTTGATCTAGGGCCTCTAGGCTTGTACCCTTTATCTGACTTAGCTAGGGACATGTTCGGGGGGGGGGGTGTTGTTGTTTCACACAGCATTACAAAAACACCTTTACTCCCAACAAAAATTGATAGCACTCTTCCAAATTGCCTAAGAGCAGATGACATGGTTCGCGGAAATCCATATTCTACACCCGCTGTCGTTTCCGCAACGCATATCCACGGGCATTACCTCAATTCCTTGTGACAACTGGTGAAAAATCAGCCTTTCTCGTGACTGCGACTAAACCACTTCGCTCATGGAACGGTGATCTTCCGATGTGGAAACCTATGAAAAGTAGCCATCTGTAACAAAATGAGTTCCCCAGAGACCGAAACCATCAACTGTACGTTGACTGCCGCTAATTAAGTGGGCGATCTCCAAAGAATACGAACTCGTTACGTTGACGTGTTGATAAAAAAGGTGAGAACGTGTCGCTGCCAATGGCAATGAATTCTGCTAATGAATAATGCTGCAACTCTGGTTGGTGATGATGCGCTCCGAGGTATTTCTTGGGATCTTGTCTCAGATTCTGTTACGTATGTAGCTTGGTTTTACTGTAAAACTAGTGAAAATTTGCGTACTTCTAGAATTGCACCGCCGTCGTAGAAACCACTGACAATTCGCCTTGGATGATTCGTCAGACTGCTCCCCAATTAAATTGGCGCTTTAGGTAGTAACTTGCAGTTGATAGTACATATACGTCAGCATCTTAAATGAAAATGCGTTGTAGTTCAAATTCATTGCACACGCCCACCACTGTCTTCATCTCCGAAATCCCAGCCCTGTAGGAAATAATTTCGATTGAGAATGCATTCCAGCCTCCTGCCATCTCTTCAGCCATGAAATATTAATAAGTTTTCTAATAGAAAAACATCAGACTTCCCCACGCGGAATATCATAAAGTTTTTCAGCTGGAACCTAATCAATATTGCACAAGGTGGTGAAGAGTATCTTACATTGTATCTCCGACAGTGAGGGACGATTCCGAGATTTGATCGAAAGTGTGCAGGGGAGGAAGTGCAAGTTGATTACAATTTGAACCATATATCATAATCAGTCAGAAAACAATAGGACCGGACACTTTTTCCAGGGGACATCTTCTTCTTCTAGAGCGGCATTTCAGTTTGATGAACTGCATGTGTAGTGTGCATTGACTAGTGTAAGCAAGCATGTTCAAGTTATCGATGTTCCATTAACAATCTGACTCGGAGCCGCTTAATAGAGCTATGTTTCTCCACCTGCCGCCTGCGATAGGTTGTAAAGACGCTTTTAAATGCACCATTTATGCTCCATTGGCAATTTATGAGAGACTATTGGATTTTGATCGTCGCTATTTGCGTGGTGGTATATCTGCATTTCTTCATTAGATTTCGTCGTTTTCATACCAAGGCGCCATCTTAGTTTTTAACGGATTGCCGTGACAGATGTACATATTGTACATGGAAATGTACGCACTGTTGCATATACCAAGATGGCGGACGGCCCTGAACACGATGAATCGAAATGTCACCTCTGACGCTATAGTAGTCGCCTCTAAAACACTGATGCAGTTACTCACGAGTGCGCTCATTGCGATTTTTGCTCTAAAGACGAACACCAGTTGTCAAGGTAGTCAGTGCTAGAAACCTAGAGTCAGTGTGAAGACATTTCGTTCGCAAGATCAAGGAAATGACTTCTGACTATGTTGATATGGCTATCATCGGATATTAAGAGCCCCCTTCTAAATGGCGCGCGGATGCGGTCATAATACGAAAATACCCATCAACATCAGGCAATTTACGTTCAACGTGAATTGTTTTCGGTGCCAGAGGGATTATTGCCTTTTTGTCATCGTCATTTTGTTTTATCTTTCCAGGCAAGGAAAGAGGATGAATCAATTGCGGGTAATATTTCTAGGAGTTATCATGGTTTGTTTGGTTGTATTGACAACACAATGTGAGTATTTGAAGGGGGTCGGTTGGACGCAGTATTTCTGAGCCATTGCGTTGAATTCGTCTTGTGATCGAGCTAAACTTCTCTTGATATCTTGAATTTGACATCTGCTCTTAAAACTGAAGCCTGTGGGCTAAGTAAACTGTGTTAATGACTCAGGGGAGAAGATTCAGTGTTATAGGATTTGATCAATTACCAAGCGGCACCTGCGAACCAACTTGATTTATCGAGTTCAGATTAGCTACCTCCCCGAGGAACATTTTCTCCAAGCGCATCGTCTGACGTTGAAACACCATCGAATCACGCCGATTTGTGATAACTCATTCGAAACCTGAAAGAAAGGAATCTCATGTTGATGCTTGAAAGTAACACTTCAATCACCCAAATTACGGCTGACGAAGCAAAGGCAGAGAATTGATATATTATGAAGACGCTTTCGTGGCTCGTCTGACACGATACCTCAACAGTATTGACAGGGGTGTAAGTGCAGCGACAGGCAAAATTTGCTTCGTCAGTTTGCTAATTATTAAAGAGTAATAACAAAATTGCTGCCAACCTAATCCAATTGATTTGCTTCTTAACCGGCCCGGGTATCCTTTCCTTTTTCAGGGGAAGACCCCGATGAAATGATACAAGCGTCAGCGTAAGTATGCGGACACGTTTCTCAGATAATGATTGACTGGCGTGGTTGGCCACTTTTAGGGGTAAGCAGTGCCATCCTGGTCCATACGTGCTAGAAGTGTTCACGTGTTTTTGAGCAGGAAAGTGTCATTTTGCCCTCTAAAGAGCCTCACACACGCACACCAAAAACCCAGCTACGCCCCTACCTGCGTATACCATGTATTTGCTAATGTTGCTTGACAAACAGCGTATGCTACAAGCAATCAAATCCTTATGTTACAAGTACGTGCCTGCGTAGCTTCAGAAAGAATTATAGAAAACCGAATAGCGACCAGCTTGGATGAATAGGGAAATGTAATCAGTGTGGACAAATCGGTCGTAGGAAATGAAATTAGTCATTCTTATTGTCAATGAATGTACCTGAGATTATTAAGCTCCTTATCGAATAGTGATTTACTGCATGTACGTAAGCCCATCTCCGTAGCCAGGACGTGATTATGACACCACGGATCTACGTACGTCGTACTTCGCAATCCGTACACGTACGGATTGCGAAGTACGTACGTGTACGAACGACGAAGTACGAACAAAGGTATCGGCCACCTGAATCCACGCGAGAGTTGTCGCGATAATATTTGTCCTACGCTTACACTTATTCGTCGAAACCTCTTAATATTTTATCAAGAGCCATTCTATTACGGAGCGGATATTCCCGAGATAGCCATCTTATTTATATCACGTCCCTCTTACATTTTTGTCCGTAATTGGAAAGCGAATCTCCCCGGCTATTAGAATCATACTTTTTATTCATGACTAAGTCATTGGTTTATCTAAAGAGGATGCGCAGTGGCTTCATTGGATTGCCTCGACCCACTTACAGAAACCCAATCTTCTGAGAGTGGGGCTTAATGATGACAATTTGGACAAATGGTACACACGTTCTCTTTGATATCGTTTTTCAATAAAATAGGAGAATGATGTACTCTGGGTGCATTGTAATATATGATGTAACGCTATGATGTCGTTGTGCTCTTAAACTCTTGAAGACCAATACTTGCCATATTTTCATAACATTCTGGAATTAAGTGTGGCCAGGTGGTAGAAAGGACAACTCAGTTTTTACCTTGTGAGTCTTATCTAAGGAAATTTCCTTGAAGAATTGAAACTTGTAATTGAAATTGAAAATTTCCAAGTACGTATTAATGTAATATGCATTTCAACATTGCCGTTGTGAAGACAGACAGGTCGCATGCATGGTTACTGCACTCCCGTGTATGACAGCATTTCTATCTCCTGAACCACGACTGAATTCGAACACTATTCATCTATTAGACATTTTTTAATCTCATTTCTGACGTTTCGGATGGAGATACAACTGATACCTTTATCTTATCCCCTGCCAGCTCATGCCATTCCACTCGTTAACGATAGTCCGGGTTGGCAGTTGGATTGATTTTATCTTTGGCGTGCGAGAATGCATGTGTCAGCCACAGCTTTACCTCAAGCATCCTCTAGTTGGCTCGGTCGATACTGGTAGCACTTACTGTGAGATAAAACTAGACTATGAACTGATATGGAGAGTACTGCCAGTTTATCGATAAAGGGGTACACCGTTCATATTTTCTCGTGGGCCAGGAAAAGAGAAATAAAATGCATTGATACAGAATGCCGTAGTTATTCTTCGGCTTTTGGTGCCTGCGCTCTGCCTTTAACTCAGCTTCATCAAACCTCCATCTTGCAGCCATCGTCACCTCGGATTTTATCGTCTGCCACCTGCTAAATTAACGCTACTACCGTATCGATCGCGTGACTTAATCATCCACTTCATCTCTCTAAATCATCGTTGATTCGCTGATCAATCTCGCTGAGAAAATATCACCATTCCTGGCGCTAGAATTGCCTTCAATACCTGATCGCTAGTACCTCACTGTGGCTTTGAAAAGTGGTGAATCGTCAATGAGTGGCTCTATCAATAGCATTTCCCTCTTCATCAAAAGCCATAAACTGAAAGTGATGAGACAACTGTCAATTCAGTTTAATTCCATAGTCACTTACAAAATGGAATCAATCCTTCCAAGATTGCCATCAACATCTCTTATTTCTAATCGTCACTCTCTGTAACTTATACAATCTCATCGCCGAAATTTCATCAATTTGGGACTTAGATGAATATTGACTTTCGAGAAGTGGGGATAGATTGGCACTTATCAAATCACCACTTGGATCGGTTACAGAAATTCGATCATGTCTGAACGAACTAAAGGATTGTATCAAAGGCGTAGAACGCGAAATGCAATGTCCCTTCCCAATGCCACCAACGGGTTTACTCTGTATGCGAAAAGAGTGTCAATACGCAGTATCTCTAATACAATTTAGTAATTATGCATCACTTCAATATTTCCATGATGGACGTCATTTGTCACACATTCATTCCCCCGGCAGCCAACTACCAACTTTACGGCTCGTCATACTTCAAATTATTTCTATTTTGCGCCTATTGATTTCATCATTGCCATGCAGACCGCGCGGGCGGCTGTTCATTCATATTCGTCTCCTGTCACTGGAATAATACAGCCAAATCGTGCTACTCGCCTTGTTGACTTTCCGAATGGACATTGTACCATTAGCGGAATGAGGGGAGATTTGAATACTGAGACACTGGAGAGGGTTCAGCGTTTGCATAAGTTTGATTCACTTCCACTTCCACTACTACATGTAGTGTAGTGTACTTGGAACTTCCAAGGGAAAAGCCTTGTGATAATAAGTGGTTTAATCAACACATAAGGCACGGTAATTATATCAATAATGCCACTTAAGTTTCTCGGTAATCCCATTATTAGAGAAAATTTGATTACCCCTAGCAGTGTACGAATCTGTGGCCGTGGCCATATTCAGTCCGATTACACAGCGCGATCGCAGTGTAATTATGTAGAGTGAGTTATACAACATGGAAGCTTATACTGGCAGAGAGAATATCATTGAAAATCATCTCTGCTTTGGAGAATGTATAATCATAACACTTCTTGTCCTTTCAGAATGCGTTCCAAGAAGTACCGCGACTGGCACTACAAAGATTTAGAGGCAAAGTGCACCAGGAATATCCACTGTATCCATACGGGATTCTGCGACGAAGCCAAGGGCAAGTGCTGCGCGCCGCACGGGTACGCGTGCATCAGCAGGGAGAACTGTTGTAGCGAGAAACATGTTTGTGGTGGGAGATATGCAAAGTCCTGTATCAATCCTCCGCCGCCAAATTAATGAGGACTAAAGAGTCAGCTTTATTTACACTGGTTTTTTTCTAGGGGGATGATATTTGGTGAAGGACGTACACTGTTACCCCGACGGGTTTCTTCCACGCCGACAGGTAATCAAAAGTGTCAATGCTTCTATGGGAATAGGCGTTGTACACATGTATATCTAATGACAACTCTTGCAGTGAAGAACTCATCGGTGGAATTACTTGTAATGCTTCTGGGATGATGTTCTTAATACGGCTTAGTTGAGGAGTTTGTCGGTGTAGACGTATTAGAAATGTGAATGTGTTCGGACATTATTAAAAAGGCAAATCATTTGCCGTAACACTAATAGGTGCTATATTTAAATCCATGCAATACTTGTATGTGACATGATAAGAGGATTTAAATAACGGTTTAATGTTCGTCTTGTGGTGAACTTTGGTCAAATAAAGATATCGTTGATTCTGTAATTTTACTCTAATCTGCTTTTATTTACATGGAAAACATGCCCCCGCCTGCAGCACTAATGTCAACATAACATATCATCAGTTGCCCCCGCCTGCAGCATTATTATCAACATAACATATCATCAGTTGCCCCCACCTACAGCACTAATGTCAACATAACATCATCAGTTGCCCCCGCCTGCAGCACTAATGTCAACATAACATCATCAGTTGCCCCCGCCTGCAGCACTAATGTCAACATAACATCATTAGTTGCCCCCCACCTGCAGCACTAATGTCAACATAACATCATCAGTTGCCCCCGCCTGCAGCACTATGGTCAACATAACATCATCAGTTGCCCCCGCCTGCAGCACTAATGTCAACATAACATCATCAGTTGCCCCCGCCTGCAGCACTAATGTCAACATAACACGGCGAAACAAACGAGTTTGGGTTGACTATTCCTTCTACGGCAGCATAGGTGGCAGCTATGCCGATTAGTACTGCCACTATCATGATCTCGTAGTGGAACACCCTTTGGTGAAGTGGAATTTGTCTGAAAAAGCAATATGTCATGTCGTATAAAGATTTGAGAAGTTGGCTTCTAATCCAGTACACACTGCCACGTTCGTTTGAAAAGATGAAATATAAAAATTCCTTGCAATATTAATCAAGCACAGCTTGTCGTAGAAGAACACGAAAAGAACGAGAAGAAGCGAGTTGTAACAGATCCGCCAACCAAACATGACAGGTTACCTTACTTTAATTTTGGATGGTGCCCGCCCAGAACCCGGCCAGGAGATAGATTGGCCTTCGAGTCCGCGCGATGGAAACCCCTATATAAACTACCGAACTTAATCAACTCTGATGCATTGGCAGTAGAAGAACACAGGAGAGTAGATTAGAGCATTTATGGCAGTACCTGCAGCCAAACTTAACAGGTTGTATTACCAAACTTTGTGGATGGTCTCTGCCGAGAACCTGGCCCAGCTTCTAGACTCTAGAGCCCACGCAACCGACCTATTCCTTAACTAGAATAACTCTGAATTGGAAGTAGAAGACCAGGGGAAAGAGTAGAGGAGATCATTTACAGTTCCCCCAACCTGACTCTGTAGGCTCCAAAACTTTGGGATCGTCTCGACCACGAACTGGGAGTCGGGATGACATGATATACGCACCTGTTTATAGAATCACAGAGCTTGTTGTAGAAGAAAACGGGGAAGAAGAAGGACAGGAGGGCAGTAGTGGTTCCTCCAACCAGACTCAGCAGGTTACCAAACTTTGGGATGGTCTCGGCCACGAACAAGATCGCACACGTAAAGAGTGTTCGTATTACGATTCTCTTGATGCCAATTCCTGAAAGAAATGAGGACCTACCATCTTGAATTGTCCAATGCTTTCGGAAAGGTAATTTTTATGTGCTCACATGGGAAAGAGAGATCCCTCAAGAACAACCCTGAGTTTGAACTTGAGAATGAATGTTCAGGCAGTGTTGAAAGTACCAGAAATCACCTGTACACTATAAAACATTAGGTACTTAGGTACTTACTTTGTGGCACTTTCAGTGCTCCTTCAATTTCCTGTAGCACTGGGTTGATGACGATAACGAACTCAAAGAGTAGGTGCAAAGTTAGAAGAATCTGTGCGACGTAGAGAAGTGGTCCATTGGCAACCTTGTACAGGGAGGCTATAACGTTGTCGTCTACCCCGCTGCCCAAGACTACGTACCCCGCCATGGCGACTGGTAAATACATACAAAGAACCACTGAAAAAAGAGAGCAGCATATCGGCATTGCAAAATAAAGGTAAATTAATTTATCATCCCTGAAACGACAGAAAACTGACCAATTTGGATATTAGGTCAGGGCTTGGTTTTGTAGTGGACAGCGCAGCGCTCCTGGGACAGGTTCAACGTAAGACTATTTCAGTGAAGGGAATCTGATAGATAAAGGTCACTTTGGCGACTCTACTCTTGGTCTCTATGCTGTTATGAGAACGACTCCTTCCGGTAAGCACCACCAATGTGGCGTTGATTTAACCCACATGTGTAAGCGATGTATACGGATTTGGAGAACTTGTCCTGTTCCTTCATGTCGTGTTGTATGGACAACAGGACAGGGTGGTTTCCGTAGGCGAAGAATATGGTCCCCAGCGACATTAGGGCAGGTTTAATCTCGACAGGGTTGTGGTACACCTCGACCAAGTCCCTCGCCATAATGATTTTGGCGACTATGCAGATGCAGGCGATTGCGGTAGATGCCAAGGCTGCGATTGCGATGTGCCTGTGGAAGGTGGATGAAAGCATGGTCAGGGATCTGAAGTTGATAAATCGACTAACACGGTGCCTAGTTAAATGAATATACCGCCTACAGGCCACAATCGACTCGCCCGAATCTTTACTCTAACGAATTTTAGAGGGGTGAAATGCACTCCTTACACCCCTTAATTTCACCAGCCACAAAATATCGGGCTGGTGTGGTCTGTTTCCAGAAATCTATTCCCGACGCAACAGGGTAAGTATCGGTTAGACATTGTGACTAAATTCCCCCAAGAATATGACCATTTGCTGGAAAGCTCTCTTCTTCTTTTCCTTCTGCAAAATTCGAAGTCAGCACGGGGGTCAGTACTAAAGTACATTTGGTTTCAACATTGTCTGTATCTTTGCCTCTTTCAATAATTTTGACTCTGGTTAGATCTTCATTTTATGAAATATCTGCAAAACATAGGTGAAGCCATTGGTCAATATGGGAAGAGCAAAATCACATGGAAAGCAAGTAATTTCCTCACCACATGTCCTTTGGACTCTCAAGCCAAGTTGGAGGCGTGAGAACAGCCACGATGATGATCATCCAATAGCAGAACGACACGTGTACACCGACGTCAGCGAGCAGTTCCTGAATGATTTCCGCCGCTAAAAGAACGAACACCACCCCCACTCCGAACTGGGTGAAGTCGATGCACAAAGATACAGCATATCTGTAAGAAATATCCCCGAAAGGGAGGAGTTATCAAACCCTGTTGACATGACCATTCGTTGAAAAGCATTTGGGCAGGAGACTATTAAACTTTTGATGGAACTCACTTGTTTTCCATTGCCAGTTTGGATTTTAAGTTGTAGTTAGGAATACGATAGATGGCTAAAAATACCATCACTTTTCAAGGGGGTTGGGGACCCTTTACTTTCAGTTATATCAGATACCCTACATGCAGAGTGTTTTCACGGTCAGCCACGTTGGAGGGATGAACAATGATATGTTATGTCTATGTAACTTAACGGAGTCAAATTCTGTCATGGTGGTTTGTGCTTGCTTTCTTGTCCTGCTTTCTTGTCTGTGCCTCCATTATGGCAGGTGATGACGTCAGGTGAGACCACTGTATCGAGTAACCTTACATCCTACCTTCCGACTTTGTTGTACGATCTGAACCCGACTGCAGGGTATGGATAACCTGTCCGACCAACTCTGTACTCTGGATACAGTTCTCTCAGCATGAGCCAGCACTTCCCGAGGATGGAGCCAGTGTAGGCGGCCAAGAAGCTACAGATGCCGACCATGACAATACCAACCCAGCCTGAAGACAGTTAGCTGAAGTTACTTTGGATGATTGCAGTTTCGTTCAAAGGAGCATTAGGTTTTTTGGAGCAGGAGTTGTCGGACAAGAGCACGTTGGCCTCATGAGAGAATTTCTTCGTTTGTGTCTTGTTTGTCACAATCAAGATCTGCATCATTACCTTTACATCGTTTATTATTGAAACAATAAATTAAATAGAGAAAACATTTGGATCTGTATCGAAATATTTGAATATTTTGATGAGCGAGGCCAAAGATAACAAACATTCAGCCGGGGTGTCGAACGTAAATTAAAACTCTATCAATTGAAATGAAGGAGATTTATTGACCACAGATTTCCTTCTTTTACTTTTCTTACCTAAGTTATCAACCGCTTTAGGAAGTGCCAGGATGCCGCTGCCGGCCATGCCCCCAATGATGAACACGACGGCACCGGGAACGGTCAGGCTCTTGTGGCTGACGATATCAACCGAGTCCAGAGGGTCCCCTTCATCGCGAGACCGGTTATCACTCTGTATGCTTGGCGCAAGATAGTCCGTCGAACCAGCCATTTCCGTGTCTTTAGAATTATCCTCGGCCCCCATTGTGTAATTGAAAGATTTTTCCAAAGGAATAGATGTTTCTCACGAAAAACCTTTAAATCTGGACACAGTTAGCTCAATAATTGGATGTCCCACTAGAATATGAAAGAAGCAAAGTTGAAGTCTTGATCTCAAGATGAGAACCGTACTGTTTCCAATGCGATTTTTACTGCCGAAAATATTTGGTTGCAGTTCCTTCTTCTTCTTCTGCGTTCAGATTTTCATAACCATTATAACCTCAAGTCGTGCGCCGAGACAAAATCGGCTGTTTGTTGCAGGTCTTCGGCAGTTTCTTCTAAAGGGCTCATGGCAGCTCTTGCTGATTGCCATTCAGGCCCTTAAACAAACATAAAAAGTAAAAAAATTCGATATCCACGTATGCACAATCGACCGGAAGTCTCACGTAAATTCACTTATCCCTTGTGATTGGTTCGATCAACACCGCTGAAACAAAATTCAGAGGCTGCGATTGGCCACACGAAGGGAGCGGCTTCAGTTGAACTGCTGTTCGAAGTGTCCAATGGATATCCACGACCATCAAACAATATGGAAATCTATATGTCAAACGTAATACAATGCAAATCATATTGTCTTGAGTTTTGGCCTCAATTATCCAGCAGTGACACTGTCATGACAGTTCGTTCTATTTTATGTTTAATTTGATACGGTAAGGCCGATCTTTCGTGAGATAACAAGATAAGGCGATTGTCAACTGATAAGCAGGTCACATCTGATTCGAGCGTCGTAAGAAAAACAGCTATTCTTACACTTTACCAGGGAGCTTTTGGCTGATAACCAAAGGTCAGACATATACAACGTACATTGTCTAAATGGATCATCGATTAAAAGTGAATGACAGTCTACATGTATTTTGGGGAGGTCTACACTCTCTGTCACGCTTCGAGTTCTGTTTTGTGAAATCATGTCAAATGTTTCTGGTTCAATGACCTAGACTACCACACATTCGTTCAAACATGGCTGACGGTTGTTCAAAACATGGCGGACGGGCGTCTGTGTTTTCTAACTTGGCCGCTAGGGTTTTTATGAGTGCGTGTCAGCTTTTATCAACGCCATGTTTTTCTAATTTGTGAGAGTAGTAACGGGAGATTATGCAGGACAGACGCTAATGATAATACATGTATTTATCATGTGATTGAGAACTGAAAATACCACCACTTTGTCCCAACTTACGGATGTATATATCTCTGGCGACCATTCCACAAAAACCATGTCATTGGCTCCCGCTCGTCCTCCCTTGAACTGGAAAACATCTTCACGACTGTTTTAGGCATGAATTTATCATGTTCCAGCAAATTCCGTTCATTCGGTTCTGTTGCGTTAATTCGATGAGGCCTCCAGGCGGTATATTCCAACTCGTTCGAAGTGAATTTTGGAATCCTTCTTCGTGGTTTCAAGAAACGCAATGTGACCGTTTTTTAATTTTTGGAAATCTTTCTGCTTTTTACCTGTTATATTGCAATTACATGCAATACTTATCAATCCTAATAATGTTTTTTTTCGTTCGTTGTCATGACCATCCCTGGAACAACCCAATAGCAAGCCAAAAATTGAAAGAAGGTTACCGGAATGCCGACCGAATACATTAACCGTAAAAATATCATTCGCTACCTCTGCCGCAGTTAACGTTATGTACGCGTGTGATACACGTACCTTTGAAATTGGGATATGATACTTCGTCATGGCATAACCGCGGCTCCGCCTGTACCATTGAAAAAACAACGCACCACCTTTTATCAAAACTGGTACCAGGTCACCTCCCGGTGAAAAAAATAGGTCGAACGTTTTACTAAATTGGAGTCGTATACCATGTGTAAAACCGATAGTTATCCAACGACCAGTTATATTATATACAGTGGTGTACACCGTGGTTATCAGCAGTTTATCGAATTTCGAACAGCCAATGACAGCTTTTCCATTGGTGCCAAATTGCCCGTAAAGTGCAAACAAATGACGTTGGACTTGCACTTGAAGACATGTTTCAGAGATCGGTAAGATACAGTGACCTTTGATTTCACCCGTGACGTAGTTATATAGATAAAAGCTAAAAACACTCCCTTCCTCTTTTAAAAGGATCAGATACTTTCCAGTTTTCGTAAACCACATTTCATAATTCACAGCAAGGAATGCCGTTTTGTATAATAGTACGTAATTTACACCTACCGATCGATAAACTTGAAGCTTACCGATTGGAGACTCATCGTTTTGTTTAAGAGACACCAGCTCACCAGATAATGGCATAAAGAAATAGTCGTATTTACCTATGGTGAACGGAGGCAGAATGGATCCTCTGCTGTGAAGATTATAACGAAGTGACTGGAAGTTCTTTGGAGAGAATGCATGCAGTTGTAATAACTGTTAAACGTCACCGATAGCTTTGACTTTGAATGCGATGGAAAGATTCCCTCAGGGTACATGTAACTTGCCATGTGTGACAGTTCATTTTAGCCCCGTAAATTAGGAATAGTGTGGCTTGATTGAAGAATCCCTTGTCGGCAACCGTCGTACTGCCGAGCAGTTGCCCTGAACATTCCCGAGCATAAATTATGACACGCGAAGTTTTCCGATTGCCTCATGACTAACTGACTCGAGAGAAGCATCGCCGCACTAAATATTTAGAGTCTAGACGTTAACTTCATATAAATGAACTGATTCCAAGAGAACCTGGCGATTCTTTGAGCCGGAAACTTGAACATGGAAAATGTTGCCAAATTTGTTCAACATAACTTGTATCCATTTTGGTTGCCGTTTAAACTTAATATCAACAGTTAACTGTTGAAGTTTCATTTCTAAATTTGGGGTGATGTTTGTTGTTTGTGCGCACACAACTTGAACTGCATGCTTGATATGTACATTCAATGCAAATTTAGAAATATGCAGTGCAAATGCATTTTGAGGATTGCCCAATACATCAACAAATTTCTCATTGGGTTGCTTCAAGGTCATAATCTGATTTTGAACTTCATGCATCGGATTCAGAGAATAAAGCTTCGAAATCAGGTTGCCTGTTCTTATTTGCTTTGAAGAAATGAAAAGGTATTTCAAGAAGGATTGTGGAACAATAATAGCTGAGTGAACTCCTCGCAGGTAACACGAGTAGAGCGTAGCGAGTCTAAGGACTGTTTCAGGGCTGTGTATGACTGAAATATTGAAGAGTGTCACCTCCTGGTCGCTGGCCACTGGGGAAAACAAAACGAAGTGTGTCTGTAGGTTGGACAATTTCGCTTTCATATCATTAAAAATTGCAAACTGGCTCTTCTTTGGGAGGGTTACTTTTCCGGTAAAACGTCCCACTCTAAAGTCAAAAAGCAACAGTTTTCTCCCAATTCCCATTATGACGAAATGGTTAAAAGAAGTGAGGACAAATTGGGATTTTCTCTGATAATAAGTCGAGTTGTAGAGAACCATGAAGGCCGTTTTGTTACGATTATGCGCATAAACGAGAGTTCTGGTGTACGGTATAGGTCGTTCAGTAAAGTGAACCAATATGTAATCTAAATCCGGATTATAATGAAACATAAGGTTATTTTTGTATGATTCGTCGTTCATATGGAGGCGCACGTTGGGTATAAGATGCGCAGCATATTTGAATCTGTATTTCAAGAACCTTGTACCCTGTGTGTCAGTTAATAATGCATTGTATTGAACAGTACAATATCGATTCACTTTTTGAATGACTTATTTTTCGTTTTTTTTATATATTTCAACCAGACAATACAATTTACCCCCTTACAGTACATCGTGTCCTTTCCCAGCCACGGTACGTGTGACAATCCACGTACAACGAATGCCAAACGTTGAACCGACGCATTGAGTGGAGATGCCCGCGTCCCCAGCAAATGTCCGACCAGAAAGGCACCCGATCAATACTGAGAGACGGGGACAGATTGCTGTAGCAATACCATATCGAGTACCTAGCCCAGGATAGGGTGAGCTTGAGGAAGAATGTGGCCGACTTCGGTGCAGTGCACAGATGATACTGACCCTTGTTAAAATCTTCACCAATAACGTTGGACGTAATTGTACGGATTGGCCTGCACCTGCCCACAATAAACATGCGTATTATTGAAGTTGGGTCTCCAAGAAAAAGCACACACCAATACATTGCCACACTGGTCTCTCGTGCACTTTTCGACGGAACCCCAAACCCCAATGTATAGGGGTCTGAAGCCCTCCGGTGTTGCATGCCGCTGTTCGTGTAACTCATATATCTTACCAAAATGCCTGGACCAAATAAGTTCTTTGATTGTGCTTTATTGTATTATTACTTGTGCACATTTTACAAAGTTGGAACTCAATAAAGACTGAAGTTTAAATTTTGGTCGAAGATTTGAGGGGGTAGTTTTGCTTCATGATTCTTGAACTTTACCTTCTTTTGGTAACCGTGACTCCCTTCAAACGCCAATGCCTCCTCCTTCCTCATGCACGTCCCCTTCTTCATGCTCAACTGACAACATAACTCACCGTCATTTCGGTAAGCGATGAAGGTTGAACAGGCCGGTTTTCTCCCACAGAGTATCGTACATTTTATGAGGGAAATAACGAATTGTCTCCCTAGATCGGGCTCCAGTAAAATCATGTCTGAGGCGAGTCTGCTGAATATTCCCTGAATCATTTGGCATCGTGTTCAGATGATCGGTCAGAACTAATCGTCATATTCGACTAAAAGTAAAATCATTGTCATTTCCATTCAATTCCAAGTGATAACCACCCTAGAGAATCAATTCCCAAGATTGCCGAGAATCAGGCAGGCCTTCCAGTTTGCCGAGCTCGCCTGTCCTGGTGATAATACGCAGATCTGTACAATTTCTGCAATGATGTACTAGATACTAATGCACGTGATACCAAAGAACATCGTCCAATAATTGGGATTATCAGATTACCTTGTCGGGCAGTAAAGTCCTCTTAGTAACCTTCAATCTGCCTGGAGACTGAATATTTCCATCAGCGACCAGTGGTTCAGAGAGAGTATCCTTCGATCTGCCTGGAGACTGAATATTTCCATCAGCGACCAGTGGTTCAGAGAGAGTATCCTTTGATCTGCTTGGAGAGTGAATATTTCTATCAGCGACACCTGATTACAAATAAGGGATGTCTATTGCGACCACATTCCTAGCGTCGGTCAAATGGAAAAGGTAGCAGGTCGCACCATTTATGACAACATTAAGTTTGTTAAACTTACTAGCTGTCGTTCAGCGACAACTTATTTCAAGTAAGGGACGTTTATGAAAGAACTATCTGACATGATAGCAGCCCGAGTTTAAGCATCAGATGTCGATAGCACTTCCATTCAAAGTCTAACAATAAAACTGGCTCGACGACCGATTTTAGTCGCCGGAAACTATTATCGGTAAAACGTGAAATCATGATTCAATCGATAACATCGACAATGCTAAGTAGCAATAGTAACTGTGATGAATAATCAGATAAAATGGGTTTTACTCGACATACCAAATATTTCTAAAATCTCAGTTTTTGTGGGCTGAACTTCAACCCCCTAGAAGAAAACGGGGAAGAAGAAGGACAGGAGGGCAGTGGTGGTTCCTCCAACCAGACTCAGCAGGTTACCAAACTTTGGGATGGTCTCGGCCACGAACAAGATCGCACACGTAAAGAGTGTTCGTATTACGATTCTCTTGATGCCAATTTCTGAAAGAAATGAGGACCTACCATCTTGAATTGTCCAATGCTTTCGGAAAGGTTATTTTTATGTGCTCACATGGGAAAGAGAGATCCCTCAAGAACAACCCTGAGTTTGAACTTGAGAATGAATGTTCAGGCAGCGTTGAAAGTACCAGTAATCACCTGTACACTATAAAACATTAGGTACTTAGGTACTTACTTTGTGGTACTTTCAGCGCTCCATTAATTTCCTGTAGCACTGGGTTGATGACGATAACGAACTCAAAGAGTATGTGCAAAGTTAGAAGAATCTGTGCGACGTAGAGAAGTGGTCCATTGGCAACCTTGTACAGGGAGGCTATAACGTTGTCGTCTACCCCGCTGCCCAAGACTACGTACCCCGCCACGGCGACTGGTAAATACATACAAAGAACCACTGAAAAAAGAGAGCAACATATCGGCATTGCAAAATAAAGGTAAATTAATTTATCATTTGTCAAATTAATTTATAGGAGTAAGAGACACAGCAGAATGCCAATGCCAGACAGCAGTGCAAACACCAACGCACATCCTACAGGACTGTCCCCTGTACCAGGATTTACGAAATAGATTCTGGCCAAAGGACACGAAGGTCGAAGAAAAGCTGTGGGGAACACAGCCGGACCTTCGGGCGACAAGCCGCTTCATCTCCGCCACAGGACTGAGGTTATAGTACTTAGGCAGGTTGAACGCTGAAGAAGAAAGAAGAAATTTGTCATCCCTGAAACAACAGAAAACTGACCAATTTGGATATTAGGTCAGGGCTTTGTTTTGTAGTGGACAGCGCAGCGCACCTGGGACAGGTTCAACGTAAGACTATTTCAGAGAAGGGAATCTGATAGATAAAAGGTGACTTTGGCGACTCTACTCTTGGTCTCTATGCTGTTATGAGAACGACTCCTTTCGATAAGCACCACCAATGTGGCGTTGATTTAACCCACATGTGTAAGCGATGTATACGGATTTGGAGAACTTGTCCTGTTCCTTCATGTCGTGTTTTATGGACAACAGGACAGGGTGGTTTCCGGAGGCGAAGAATATGGTCCCCAGTGACATCAGGGCAGGCTTAATCTCGACAGGGTTGTGGTACGCCTCGATCAAGTCCCTCGCCATAATGATTTTGGCGACTATGCAGATGCAGGCGATTGCGGTAGATGCCAAGGCTGCGATTGCGATGTGCCTGTGGAAGGTGGATGAAAGCATGGTCAGGGATCTGAAGTTGATAAATCGACTAACACGGTGCCTAGTTGAATGAATATACCGCCTACAGGCCACAATCGACTCACCCGAATCTTTACTCCAACGAATTTTAGAGGGGTGAAATGCACTCCTTACACCCCTTAATTTCACCAGCCACAAAATATCGGGCTGGTCTGGTCTGTTTCCAGAAATCTATTCCCGACGCAACAGGGTATTGGTTAGACACCGTGACTAAATTCCTCCCAGAATATGACCATTTGCTGGAAAGCTCTCTTCTTCTTTTCTTTCTGCAAAATTCTGAGTCAGCACGGGGGTCAGTACTAAAGTACATTTGGTTTCAACATTGTCTGTATCTTTGCCTCTTTCAATAATTTTGACTCTGGTTAGATCTTCATTTATGAAATATCTGCAAAATATAGCTAGAGCCATTGGACAATATGGGAAGAGCAAAATCACAAGGAAAGCAAGTAATTTCCTCACCACATGTCCTTTGGACTCTCAAGCCAAGTGGGAGGCGTGAGAACAGCCACGATGATGATCATCCAATAGCAGAACGACACGTGTACACCGACGTCAGCGAGCAGTTCCTGAATCATTTCCGCCGCTAAAAGAACGACATGCCACTGCCGGCCATGCCCCCAATGATGAACACGACGGCACCGGGAACGGTTAGGCTCTTGTGGCTGACGATATCAACCGAGTCCAGAGGATCCCCTTCATTGCGAGACCGGTTATCACTCTGTATGCTTGGCGCAAGATAGTCCGTCGAATCAGCCATTTCCGTGTCTTTAGAATTATCCTCGGCCCCATTGTGTAATTGAAAGATTTTTCCAAACGAACGGATGTTTCTCACGAAAAACCTTTAAATCTGGACACAGTTAGCTCAATAATTGGATGCCCACTAGAATATGAAAGAAGCGAAGTTGACGTCTTGATCTCAAGATGAGAACCGTACTGCTTCCGATGCTTACTGCCGAAAATATTTGGTTGCAGTTCCTTCTAAAGGGCTCATGGCAGCTCTTGCTGATTACCATTCAGGCCCTTAAACAAACATAAAAATTAAAAAATTCGATATCCACGTATGCATAATCGACCGGAAGGAAGTCTCACGTAAATTCACTTATCCCTTGTGATTGGCTCGATCAACACCGCTGAAACAAAATTCAGAGGCTGCGATTGGCCACACGAAGGGAGTGGCTTCAGTTGAACTGCTGTTGGAAGTGTCAAATGGATATCCACGACTATCAAACAATATGGAAATCTATATGTCAAACGTAATACAATGCAAATCATATTGTCTTGAGTTTTGGCCTCCATTATCCAGCAGTGACACTCTCATGACAGTTCGTTCTATTTTATGTTTAGTTTGATACGGTAAGGCCGATCTTTCGTGAGAGAACAAGATAAGGCGAAGGTCAACTGATAAGCAGGTCACATCTGATTCGAGCGTCGTAAGAAAACAGCTATTCTTACACTTTACCAGGGAGCTTTTGGCTGATAACCAAAGGTCAGACATATACGACGTACATTGTAATGGATCATTGATTAAAAGTGAATGACCAGTCTACATGTATTTTGGGGCGGTCTACACTCTCTGTTACGCTTCGAGTTCTGTTTTGTGAAATCATGTCAAATGTTTCTGGTTCAATGACCTAGACTACCACGCATTCGTTCAAACATGGCCGACGGTTGTTCAAAACATGGCGGACGGGCGTCTGTGTTTTCTAACTTGGCCGCTAGGGTTTTTATGAGTGCATGTCAGCTTTGATCAACGCCATGTTTTTCTAATTTGTGAGAGTAGTAACGGGAGATTATGCAGGACAGACGCTCATGATAATACATGTATTTATCATGTGATTGATAAGTGAAAATACCACCACTTTGTCCCAACTTACGGATGTATATATCTCTGGCGACCATTCCACAGAAACCATGTCATTGGCTCCCGCTCGTCCTCCCTTGAACTGGAAAATATCTTCACGACTGTTTTAGGCATGAATTTATCATGTTCCAGCAAATTCCGTTCATTCGGTTCTGTTGCGTTAATTCGGTGAGGCCTCCAGGCGGTATATTCCAACTCGTTCAAAGTGAATTTTGGTATCCTTCTTCGTGGTTTCAAGAAACGCAATGTGACCGTTTTTTAATTTTTGGAAATCTTTCTGCTTTTTACCTGTGATATTGTAATTACATGCAATACTTATCAATCCTAATGATGGTTCGTTATCATGACCATCCCGGGAACAACCCAATAGCAAGCCAAACATTGAAAGAAGGTTACCGGAATGCCCGCCGAATACATTAACCGTGAAAATATCATTCGCTACCGCTGCCGCAGTTAACGTTATGTACGCGTGTGGTACACGTACCTTTGAAATTGGGATCTGATACTTCGTCATGGCATAACCGCGGCTCCGCCTGTACCATTGAAAAAACAACGCACCACCTTTTATCAAAACTGATACCAGGTCACCTCCCGGTGAAAAAAATAGGTCGAACGTTTTACTAAATTGGAGTCGTATACCATGTGTAAAACCGATAGTTATCCAACGACCAGTTATATTATATACAGTGGTGTACACCGTGGTTATCAGCAGTTTATCGAATTTCGAACAGCCAATGACAGCTTTTCCATTGGTGCCAAATTGCCCGTAAAGTGCAAACAAATGACGTTGGACTTGCACTTGAAGACATGTTTCAGAGATCGGTAAGATACAGTGACCTTTGATTTCACCCGTGACGTAGTTATACAGATAAAAGCTAAAAACACTCCCTTCCTCTTTTAAAAGGATCAGATACTTTCCAGTTTTCGTAAACCACATTTCATAATTCACAGCAAGGAATGCCGTTTTGTATAATAGTACGTAATTTACACCTACCGATCGATAAACTTGAAGCTTACCGATTGGAGACTCATCGTTTTGTATAAGAGACACCAGCTCACCAGATAATGGCATAAAGAAATAGTCATATTTACCTATGGTGAACGGAGGCAGAATGGATCCTCTGCTGTGAAGATTATAACGAAGGGACGGGAAGTTCTTTGGAGAGAATGCATGCAGTTGTAATAACTGTTAAACGTCACCGATAGCTTTGACTTTGAATGCGATGGAAAGATTCCCTTAGGGCACATGTAACTTGCCATGTGCGACAGTACATTTTAGCCCCGCAAATTAGGAATAGTCTGGCTTGATTGAAGAATCCCATGTCGACAACCGTCGTACTGCCGAGCAGTTGTCCTGAACATTCCCGAGCATAAATTATGACACGCGAAGTTTGCCGATTGCATCATGACTAACTGACTCGAGAGAAGCATCGCCGCACTAAATATTTAGAGTCTAGACGTTAACTTCATATAAATGAACTGATTCCAAGAGAACCTGGCGATTCTTTGAGCCGGAAACTTGAACATGGAAAATGTTGCCAAATTTGTTCAACATAATTTGTATCCATTTTGGTCGCCGTTTAAACTTAATATCAACAGTTAACTGTTGAAGTTTCATTTCTAAATTTGGGGTGATGTTTTTTGTTTGTGCGCACACAACTTGAACTGCATGCTTGATATGTACATTCAATGCAAATTTAGAAATATGCAGTGCAAATGCAATTTGAGGATTGCCCAATACATCAACAAATTTCTCATTGGGTTGCTTCAAGGTCATAATCTGATTTTGAACTTCATGCATCGGATTCAGAGAATAAAGCTTCGAAATCAGGTTGCCTGATCTCATTTGCTTTGAAGAAATGACAAGGTATTTCAAGAAGGATTGTGGAACAGTAATAGCTGAGTGAACTCCTCGCAGGTAAAACGAGTAGAGCGTAGCGAGTCTAAGGACTGTTTCAGGGCTATGTACGACTGAACTATTGAAGAGTGTCACCTCCTGGTCGCCGGCCACTGCGGAAAGCAAAGCGAAGTGTGTCTGTAGGTTGGACAATTTCGCTTTCATATTATTAAAAATTGTAAGCTGGCTCTTCTTTGGGAGGGTTACTTTTCCGGTAAAACACCCCACTCTAAAGTCAAAAAGCACCAGTTTTCTCCTAAGTCCCATTATGTCGAAATGGTTATAAGAAGTGAGGACAAATGTGGATTTTCTCCGATAATAAGTCGAGTTGTAGAGAACCATGAAGGCCGTTTTGTTACGATTATGCGCATAAACGAGAGTTCTGGTGTACGGTATCGGTCGTTCAGTAAAGTAAACCAATATGTAATCTAAATCCGGATTATAATTAGGCATAAAGTTGTTTTTGTATGATTCGTCGTTCATATGGAGGCGCACGTTGGGTATAAGATGCGCAGCATATTTGAATCTGTATTTCAAGAACCTTGTACCCTGTGTGTCAGTTAATAATGCATTGTATTGAATAGTACAATATCGATTCACTTTTTGAATGACTTATTTTTCGTTTTTTTTTATATATTTCAACCAGACAATACAATTTACCCCCTTACAGTACATCGTGTCCTTTCCCAGCCACGGTACGTGTGACAATCCACGTACAACGAATGCCAAACGTTGAACCGACGCATTGAGTGGAGATGCCCGCGTCCCCAGCAAATGTCCGACCAGAAAGGCACCCGATCAATACTGAGAGACGGGGACAGATTGCTGTAGCAATACCATATCGAGTACCTAGCCCAGGATAGGGTGAGCTTGAGGAAGAATGTGGCCGACTTCGGTGCAGTGCACAGATGATACTGACCCTTGTTAAAATCTTCACCAATAACGTTGGACGTAATTGTACGGATTGGCCTGCACCTGCCCACAATAAACATGCGTATTATTGAAGTTGGGTCTCCAAGAAAAAACACACACCAATATGCGCATATATAGCATGGCATTGCCACACTGGTCTCTCGTGCACTTTTCGACGGAACCCCAAACCCCTTGGTATAGGGGTCTGAAGCCCTCCGGTGTTGCATGCCGCTGTTCGTGTAACTCATATATCTAACCAAAATGCCTGGACCAAATAAGTTCTTTGATTGTGCTTTATTGTATTATTACTTGTGTACATTTTACAAAGTTGGAACTCAATAAAGACTGAAGTTTAAATTTTAGTCGAAGATTTGAGGGGGTATTTTTGCTTCATGATTCTTGAACTTTACCTTCTTTTGGTAACCGTGACTCCCTTCAAACGCCAATGCCTCCTCCTTCCTCATGCACGTCCCCTTCTTCATGCTCAACTGACAACATAAGTCACCGTCATTTCGGTAAGCGATGAAGGTTGAACAGGCCGGTTTTCTCCCACAGAGTATCGTACATTTTATGAGGGAAATAACGAATTGTCTCCCTAGATCGGGCTCTAGCAAAATCATGTCTGAGGCGAGTCTGCTGAATATTCCCTGCATCATTTGGCATCGTGTTCAGATGATCGGTTAGAACTAATCGTCATATTCGACTAAAAGTAAAATCATTGTCATTTCCATTCAATTCCAAGTGATAACCACCCTAGAGAATCAATTCCCCAGATTGCCGAGAATCAGGCAGGCCTTCCAGTTTGCCGAGCTCGCCTGTCCTGGTGATAATACGCAGATCTGTACAATTTCTGCAAAGATGTACTAGATACTAATGCACGTGATACCTAAGAACATCGTCCAATAATTGGGATTATCAGATTACCTTGCCGGGCAGCAAGGTCCTCTTAGTAACCTTCAATATGCCTGGAGACTGAATATTTCCATCAGCGAGCAGTGGCTCAGAGAGAGTATCCTTCGATCTGCCTGCAGACTGAATATTTCCATCAGCGACCAGTGGTTCAGAGAGAGTATCCTTTGATCTGCTTTGAGAGTGAATATTTCTATCAGCGACACCTGATTACAAATAAGGGACGTCTATTGCGACCACATCCCTTGCGTCGGTCAAATGGAAAAGGTAGCAAGTCGCACCATTTATGACAACATTAAGTTTGTTAAACTTACTAGCTATCGTTCAGCGACAACTTATTTCAAGTAAGGGACGTTTATGAAAGAACTATCTGACATGATAGCAGCCTGAGTTTGAGCATCAGACGTCGATAGCACTTCCATTCAAAGTTTAACAATAAAACTGGCTCGACGACCGATTTTAGTCGCCGGAAACTATTATCGGTAAAACGTGAAATCATGATTCAATCGATAACATCGACAATGCTCAGTAGCAATAGTACTGTGATGAATAATCAGTTAAAATGGGTTTTACTCGAACATACCAAGTATTTCTAAAATCTCAGTTTTTGTGGGCTGAACTTAAATCCCCTAGAAGAAAACGGGGAAGATTAAGGACAGGAGGGCAGTGGTGGTTCCTCCAACCAGACTCAGCAGGTTACCAAACTTTGGGATGGTCTCGGCCTCGAACAAGATCGCACACGTAAAGAGTGTTCGTATTACGATTCTCTTGATGCCAATTTCTGAAAGAAATGAGGACCTACCATCTTGAATTGTCCAATGCTTTCGGAAAGGTAATTTTTATGTGCTCACATGGGAAAGATAGATCCTGAAGAACAACCCTGAGTTTGAACTTGAGAATGAATGTTCAGGCAGCGTTGAAAGTAATCACATGTGCACTATAATACATTAGGTACTTAGGTACTTACTCTGTGGTACTTTCAGTGCTCCTTCGATTTCCTGTAGCACTGGGTTGATGACGATAACGAACTCAAAGAGTAGGTGCAAGGATAGAAGAATCTGTGCGACGTAGAGAAGTGGTCCATTGGCAACCTTGTACAGGGAGGCTATAACGTTGTCGTCTACCCCGATGCCCAAGACTACGTACCCCGTCACGGTGACTGGTAAATACATACAAAGAACCACTGAAAAAAGAGAGCAACATATCGGCATCATCCCTGAAACAACAGAAAACTGACCAATTTTGATATTAGGTCAGGGCTTGGTTTTGTAGTGGACAGCGCAGCGCTCCTGGGACAGGTTCAACGTAAGACTATTTCAGTGAAGGGAATCTGATAGATAAAAGGTGACTTTGGCGACTCTACTCTTGGTCTCTATGCTGTAATGAGAACGACTCCTTCCGGTAAGCACCACCAATGTGGCGTTGATTTAAACCACATGTGTAAGCGATGTATACGGATTTGGAGAACTTGTCCTGTTCCTCCATGTCGTGTTTTATGGACAACAGGACAGGGTGGTTTCCGTAGGCGAAGAATATGGTCCCCAGTGACATCAGGGCAAGCTTAATCTCGACAGGGTTGTGGTACGCCTCGATCAAGTCCCTCGCCATAATGATTTTGGCGACTATGCAGACGCAGGCGATTGCGATAAATGCCAAGGCTGCGATTGCGATGTGCCTGTGGAAGGTGGATATAAGCATGGTCAGGGATCTGAAGTTGATAAATCGACTAACACGGTGCCTAGTTGAATGAATATACCGCCTACAGGCCACAATCGACTCGCCCGAATCTTTACTCTAACGAATTTTAGAGGGGTGAAATGCACTCCTTACACCCCTTAATTTCACCAGCCACAAAATATCGGGCTGGTCTGGTCTGTTTCTAGAAATCTATTCCCGACGCAACAGGGTATTGGTTAGACACCGTGACTAAATTCCCCCAAGAATATGACCATTTGCTGGAAAGCTCTCTTCTTCTTTTCCTTCTGCAAAATTCGAAGTCAGCACGGGGTCAGTACTAAAGTACATTTGGTTTCAACATTGTCTGTATCTTTGCCTCTTTCAATAATTTTGACTCTGGTTAGATCTTCATTTAATGAAATATCTGCAAAATATAGCTAAAGCCATTGGACAATATGGGAAGAGCAAAATCACAAGGAAAGCATGTAATTTCCTCACCACATATCCTTTGGACTCTAGAGCCAAGTGGGAGGCGTGAGAACAGCCACGATGATGATCATCCAATAGCAGAACGACACGTGTACACCGACGTCAGCGAGTAGTTCCTGAATCATTTCCGCCGCTAAAAGAACGACATGCCACTGCCGGCCATGCCCCCAATGATGAACACGACGGCACCGGGAACGGTCAGGCTCTTGTGGCTGACGATATCAACCGAGTCCAGAGGGTCCTCTTCATCGCGAGACCGGTTATCACTCTGTATGCTTGGCGCAAGATAGTCCGTCGAATCAGCCATTTCCATGTCTTTCGAATTATCCTCGGCCCCCATTGTGTAATTGAAAGATTTTTCCAAAGGAACAGATGTTTCTCACGAAAAACCTTTAAATCTGGACACGTTTAGCTCAATAATTGGATGCCCACCAGAATATGAAAGAAGCGAAGTTGAAGTCTTGATTTCAAGATGAGAACCGTACTGCTTCCAATGCGATGTTTACTGCCGAAAATATTTGGTTGCAGTTTCTTCTAAAGGGCTCATGGCAGCTCTTGCTGATTACCATTCAGGCCCTTAAACAAACATAAAAATTAAAAAAATTCGATATCCACGTATGCACAATCGACCGGAAGGAAGTCTCACGTAAATTCACTTATCCCTTGTGATTGGTTCGATCAACACCGCTGAAACAAAATTAGGAGGCTGCGATTGGCCACACGAAGGGAGCGGCTTCAGTTGAACTGCTGTTGGAAGTGTCCAATGGATATCCACGACTATCAAACAATATGGAAATCTATATGTCAAACGTAATACAACGCAAATCATATTGTCTTGAGTTTTGGCCTCAATTATCCAGCAGTGACACTCTCATGACAGTTCGTTCTATTTTATGTTTAATTTGATACGGTAAGGCCGATCTTTCGTGAGAGAACAAGATAAGGCGAAGGTCAAATGATAAGCAGGTCACATCTGATTCGAGCGTCGTTAGAAAAACAGTTATTCTTACACTTTACCAGGGAGCTTTTGGCTGATAACCAAAGGTCAGACATATACGACGTACATTGTAATGGATCATTGATTAAAAGTGAATGACCAGTCTACATGTATTTTGGGGCGGTCTACACTCTCTGTTACGCTTCGAGTTCTGTTTTGTGAAATCATGTCAAATGTTTCTGGTTCAATGACCTAGACTACCACGCATTCGTTCAAACATGGCCGACGGTTGTTCAAAACATGGCGGACGGGCGTCTGTGTTTTCTAACTTGACGGCTAGGGTTTTTATGAGTGCATGTCAACTTTGATCAACGCCATGTTTTTCTAATTTGTGAGAGTAGTAACGGGAGATTATGCAGGACAGACGCTAATGATAATACATGTATTTATCATGTGATTGATAAGTGAAAATACCACCACTTTGTCCCAACTTACGGATGTATATATCTCTGGCGACCATTCCACAGAAACCATGTCATTGGCTCGCGCTCGTCCTCCCTTGAACTGGAAAATATCTTCACGACTGTTATAGGCATGAATTTATCATGTTCCAGCAAATTCCGTTCATTCGGTTCTGTTGCGTTAATTCGGTGAGGCCTCCAGGCGGTATATTCCAACTCGTTCAAAGTGAATTTTGGTATCCTTCTTCGTGGTTTCAAGAAACGCAATGTGACCGTTTTTTAATTTTTGGAAATCTTTCTGCTTTTTACCTGTGATATTGTAATTACATGCAATACTTATCAATCCTAATGATGGTTCGTTGTCATGACCATCCCGGGAACAACCCAATAGCAAGCCAAACATTGAAAGAAGGTTACCGGAATGCCCGCCGAATACATTAACCGTGAAAATATCATTCGCTACCGCTGCCGCAGTTAACGTTATGTACGCGTGTGGTACACGTACCTTTGAAATTGGGATCTGATAATTCGTCATGGCATAACCGCGGCTCCGCCTGTACCATTGAAAAAACAACGCACCACCTTTTATCAAAACTGATACCAGGTCACCTCCCGGTGAAAAAAATAGGTCGAACGTTTTTCTAAATTGGAGTCGTATACCATGTGTAAAACCGATAGTTATCCAACGACCAGTTATATTATATACAGTGGTGTACACCGTGGTTATCAGCAGTTTATCGAATTTCGAACAGCCAATGACAGCTTTTCCATTGGTGCTAAATTGCCCGTAAAGTGCAAACAAACGACGTTGGACTTGCACTTGAAGACATGTTTCAGAGATCGGTAAGATACAGTGACCTGTGATTTCACCCGTGACGTAGTTATACAGATAAAAGCTAAAAACACTCCCTTCCTCTTTTAAAAGGATCAGATACTTTCCAGTTTTCGGGAACCACATTTCATAATTCACAGCAAGGAATGCCGTTTTGTATAATAGTACGTAATTTACACCTACCGATCGATAAACTTGAAGCTTACTGGTTGGAGACTCATCGTTTTGTTTAAGAGACACCAGCTCACCAGATAATGGCATAAACAAATAGTCGTATATACCTATGGTGAACGGAGGCAGAATGGATCCTCTGCTGTGAAGATTATAACGAAGGGACGGGAAGTTCTTTGGAGAGAATGCATGCAGTTGTAATAACTGTTAAACGTCACCGATAGCTTTGACTTTGAATGCGATGGAAAGATTCCCTTAGGGTACATGTAACTTGCCATGTGTGACAGTTCATTTTAGCCCCGTAAATTAGGAATAGTCTGGCTTGATTGAAGAATCCCTTGTCGGCAACCGTCGTACTGCCGAGCTGTTGCCCTGAACATTCCCGATCATAAATTATGACACGCGAAGTTTTCCGATTGCATCATGACTAACTGACTAGAGAGAGGCATCGCCGCACTAAATATTTAGAGTCTAGACGTTAACTTCATATAAATGAACTGATTCCAAGAGAACCTGGCGATTCTTTGAGCCGGAAACTTGAACATGGAAAATGTTGCCAAATTTGTTCAACAGAATTTGTATCCTTTTTGGTTGCCGTTTAAACTTAATATCAACAGTTAACTGTTGAAGTTTCATTTCTAAATTTGGGGTGATGTTTGTTGTTTGTGCGCACACGACTTGAACTGCATGCTTGATATGTACATTCAATGCAAATTTAGAAATATGCAGTGCAAATGCATTTTGAGGATTGCCCAATACATCAACAAATTTCTCATTGGGTTGCTTCAAGGTCATAATCTGATTTTGAACTTCATGCATCGGATTCAGAGAATAAAGCTTCGAAATCATGTTGCCTGTTCTTATTTGCTTTGAAGAAATGAAAAGGTATTTCAAGAAGGATTGTGGAACAATAATAGCTGAGTGAACTCCTCGCAGGTAACACGAGTAGAGCGTAGCGAGTCTAAGGACTGTTTCAGGGCTGTGTATGACTGAAATATTGAAGAGTGTCACCTCCTGGTCGCTGGCCACTGGGGAAAACAAAACGAAGTGTGTCTGTAGGTTGGTCAATTTCACTTTCATATTATTAAAAATTGCAAACTGGCTCTTCTTTGGGAGGGTTACTTTTCCGGTAAAACGTCCCACTCTAAAGTCAAAAAGCACCAGTTTTCTCCCAATTCCCATTATGACGAAATGGTTATAAGAAGTGAGGACAAATTGGGATTTTCTCTGATAATAAGTCGATTTGTAGAGAACCATGAAGGCCGTTTTGTTACGATTATGCGCATAAACGAGAGTTCTGGTGTACGATTTAGGTCGTTCAGTAAAGTGAACCAATATGTAATCTAAATCCGGATTATAATGAAACATATGGTTATTTTTGTATGATTCGTCGTTCATATGGAGGCGCACGTTGGGTATAAGGTGCGCAGCATATTTGAATCTGTATTTCAAGAACCTTGTACCCTGTGTGTCAGTTAATAATGCATTGTATTGAACAGTACAATATCGATTCACTTTTTGAATGACTTATTTTTCGTTTTTTTTATATATTTCAACCAGACAATACAATTTACCCCCTTACAGTACATCGTGTCCTTTCCCAGCCACGGTACGTGTGACATTCCACGTACAACGAATGCCAAACGTTGAACCGACGCATTGAGTGGAGATGCCCGCGTCCCCAGCAAATGTCCGACCAGAAAGGCACCCGATCAATACTGAGAGACGGGGACAGATTGCTGTAGCAATACCATATCGAGTACCTAGCCCAGGATAGGGTGAGCTTGAGGAAGAATGTGGCCGACTTCGGTGCAGTGAACAGATGATACTGACCCTTGTTAAAATCTTCACCAATAACGTTGGACGTAATTGTACGGATTGGCCTGCACCTGCCCACAATAAACATGCGTATTATTGAAGTTGGGTCTCCAAGAAAAAGCACACACCAATACATTGCCACACTGGTCTCTCGTGCACTTTTCGACGGAACCCCAAACCCCTTGGTATAGGGGTCTGAAGCCCTCCGGTGTTGCATGCCGCTGTTCGTGTAACTCATATATCTTACCAAAATGCCTGGACCAAATAAGTTCTTTGATTGTGCTTTATTGTATTATTACTTGTGTACATTTTACAAAGTTGGAACTCAATAAAGACTGAAGTTTAAATTTTGGTCGAAGATTTGAGGGGGTATTTTTGCTTCATGATTCTTGAACTTTACCTTCTTTTGGTAACCGTGACTCCCTTCAAACGCCAATGCCTCCTCCTCCTCCATGCACGTCCCCTTCTTCATGCTCAACTGACAACATAACTCACCGTCATTTCGGTAAGCGATGAAGGTTGAACAGGCCGGTTTTCTCCCACAAAGTATCGTACATTTTATGAGGGAAATAACGAATTGTCTCCCTAGATCGGGCTCCAGTAAAATCATGTCTGAGGCGAGTCTGCTGAATATTCCCTGAATCATTTGGCATCGTGTTCAGATGATCGGTCAGAACTAATCGTCATATTCGACTAAAAGTAAAATCATTGTCATTTCCAATCAATTCCAAGTGATAACCACCCTAGAGAATCAATTCCCCAGATTGCCGAGAATCAGGCAGGCCTTCCAGTTTGCCGAGCTCGCCTGTCCTGGTGATAATACGCAGATCTGTACAATTTCTGCAATGATGTACTAGATACTAACGCACGTGATACTAAGAACATCGTCCAATAATTGGGATTATCAGATTACCTTGTCGGGCAGTAAAGTCCTCTTAGTAACCTTCAATCTGCCTGGAGACTGAATATTTCCATCAGCGACCAGTGGTTCAGAGAGAGTATCCTTCGATCTGCCTGGAGACTGAATATTTCCATCAGCGACCAGTGGTTCAGAGAGAGTATCCTTTGATCTGCTTGGAGAGTGAATATTTCTATCAGCGACACCTGATTACAAATAAGGGACGTCTATTGCGACCACATTCCTAGCGTCGGTCAAATGGAAAAGGTAGCAGGTCGCACCATTTATGACAACATTAAGTTTGTTAAACTTACTAGCTGTCGTTCAGCGACAACTTATTTCAAGTAAGGGACGTTTATGAAAGAACTATCTGACATGATAGCAGCCCGAGTTTAAGCATCAGACGTCGATAGCACTTCCATTCAAAGTCTAACAATAAAACTGGCTCGACGACCGATTTTAGTCGCCGGAAACTATTATCGGTAAAACGTGAAATCATGATTCAATCGATAACATCGACAATGCTAAGTAGCAATAGTACTGTGATGAATAATCAGATAAAATGGGTTTTACTCGACATACCAAATATTTCTAAAATCTCAGTTTTTGTGGGCTGAACTTAAACCCCCTAGAAAAAAACGGGGAAGAAGAAGGACAGGAGGGCAGTGGTGGTTCCTCCAACCAGACTCAGCAGGTTACCAAACTTTGGGATGGTCTCGGCCACGAACAAGATCGCACACGTAAAGAGTGTTCGTATTACGATTCTCTTGATGCCAATTTCTGAAAGCAATGAGGACCTACCATCTTGAATTGTCCAATGCTTTCGGAAAGGTTATTTTTATGTGCTCACATGGGAAAGATAGATCCCTGAAGAACAACCCTGAGTTTGAACTTGAGAATGAATGTTCAGGCAGTGTTGAAAGTAATCACATGTGCACTATAATACATTAGGTACTTAGGTACTTACTTTGTGGTACTTTCAGTGCTCCTTCAATTTCCTGTAGCACTGGGTTGATGACGATAACGAATTCAAAGAGTAGGTGCAAAGTTAGAAGAATCTGTGCGACGTAGAGAAGTGGTCCATTGGCAACCTTGTACAGGGAGGCTATAACGTTGTCGTCTACCCCGCTGCCCAAGACTACGTACCCCGCCACGGCGACTGGTAAATACATACAAAGAACCACTGAAAAAAGAGAGCAACATATCGGCATTGCAAAATAAAGGTAAATTAATTTATCATCCCTGAAACAACAGAAAACTGACCAATTTTGATATTAGGTCAGGGCTTGGTTTTGTAGTGGACAGCGCAGCGCTCCTGGGACAGGTTCAACGTAAGACTATTTCAGTGAAGGGAATCTGATAGATAAAGGTCACTTTGGCGACTCTACTCTTGGTCTCTATGCTGTTATGAGAACGACTCCTTTCGGTAAGCACCACCAATGTGGCGTTGATTTAACCCACATGTGTAAGCGATGTATACGGATTTGGAGAACTTGTCCTGTTCCTTCATGTCGTGTTGTATGGACAACAGGACAGGGTGGTTTCCGTAGGCGAAGAATATGGTCCCCAGCGACATCAGGGCAGGTTTAATCTCGACAGGGTTGTGGTACACCTCGATCAAGTCCCTCGCCATAATGATTTTGGCGACTATGCAGATGCAGGCGATTGCGGTAGATGCCAAGGCTGCGATTGCGATGTGCCTGTGGAAGGTGGATGAAAGCATGGTCAGGGATCTGAAGTTGATAAATCGACTAACACGGTGCCTAGTTGAATGAATATACCGCCTACAGGCCACAATCGACTCGCCCGAATCTTTACTCTAACGAATTTTAGAGGGGTGAAATGCACTCCTTACACCCCTTAATTTCACCAGCCACAAAATATCGGGCTGGTCTGGTCTGTTTCCAGAAATCTATTCCCGACGCAACAGGGTAAGTATCGGTTAGACATCGTGACTAAATTCCCCCAAGAATATGACCATTTGCTGGAAAGCTCTCTTCTTCTTTTCCTTCTGCAAAATTCGAAGTCAGCACGGGGGTCAGTACTAAAGTACATTTGGTTTCAACATTGTCTGTATCTTTGCCTCTTTCAATAATTTTGACTCTGGTTAGATCTTCATTTTATGAAATATCTGCAAAACATAGGTGAAGCCATTGGTCAATATGGGAAGAGCAAAATCACATGGAAAGCAAGTAATTTCCTCACCACATGTCCTTTGGACTCTCAAGCCAAGTTGGAGGCGTGAGAACAGCCACGATGATGATCATCCAATAGCAGAACGACACGTGTACACCGACGTCAGCGAGTAGTTCCTGAATGATTTCCGCCGCTAAAAGAACGAACACCACCCCCACTCCGAACTGGGTGAAGTCGATGCACAAAGATACAGCATATCTGTAAGAAATATCCCCGAAAGGGAGGAGTTATCAAACCCTGTTGACATGACCATTCGTTGAAAAGCATTTGGGCAGGAGACTATTAAACTTTTGATGGAACTCACTTGTTTTCCATTGCCAGTTTGGATTTTAAGTTGTAGTTAGGAATACGATAGATGGCTAAAAATACCATCACTTTTCAAGGGGGTTGGGGACCCTTTACTTTCAGTTATATCAGATACCCTACATGCAGAGTGTTTTCACGGTCAGCCACGTTGGAGGGATGAACAATGATATGTTATGTTTATGTAACTTAACGGAGTCAAATTCTGTCATGGTGGTTTGTGCTTGCTTTCTTGTCCTGCTTTCTTGTCTGTGCCTCCATTATGGCAGGTGATGACGTCAGGTGAGACCACTGTATCGAGTAACCTTACATCCTACCTTCCGACTTTGTTGTACGATCTGAACCCGACTGCAGGGTATGGATAACCTGTCCGACCAACTCTGTACTCTGGATACAGTTCTCTCAGCATGAGCCAGCACTTCCCGAGGATGGAGCCAGTGTAGGCGGCCAAGAAGCTACAGATGCCGACCATGACAATACCAACCCAGCCTGAAGACAGTTAGCTGAAGTTACTTTGGATTATGGCAGTTTCGTTCAAAGGAGCATTAGGTTTTTTGGAGCAGGAGTTGTCGGACAAGAGCACGTTGGCCTCATGAGAGAATTTCTTCGTTTGTGTCTTGTTTGTCACAATCAAGATCTGCATCATTACCTTTACATCGTTTATTATTGAAACAATAAATTAAATAGAGAAAACATTTGGATCTGTATCGAAATATTTGAATATTTTGATGAGCGAGGCCAAAGATAACAAACATTCAGCCGGGGTGTCGAACGTAAATTAAAACTCTATCAATTGAAATGAAGGAGATTTATTGACCACAGATTTCCTTCTTTTACTTTTCTTACCTAAGTTATCAACCGCTTTAGGAAGTGCCAGGATGCCGCTGCCGGCCATGCCCCCAATGATGAACACGACGGCACCGGGAACGGTCAGGCTCTTGTGGCTGACGATATCAACCGAGTCCAGAGGGTCCCCTTCATCGCGAGACCGGTTATCACTCTGTATGCTTGGCGCAAGATAGTCCGTCGAACCAGCCATTTCCGTGTCTTTAGAATTATCCTCGGCCCCCATTGTGTAATTGAAAGATTTTTCCAAAGGAATAGATGTTTCTCACGAAAAACCTTTAAATCTGGACACAGTTAGCTCAATAATTGGATGTCCCACTAGAATATGAAAGAAGCAAAGTTGAAGTCTTGATCTCAAGATGAGAACCGTACTGTTTCCAATGCGATTTTTACTGCCGAAAATATTTGGTTGCAGTTCCTTCTTCTTCTTCTGCGTTCAGATTTTCATAACCATTATAACCTCAAGTCGTGCGCCGAGACAAAATCGGCTGTTTGTTGCAGGTCTTCGGCAGTTTCTTCTAAAGGGCTCATGGCAGCTCTTGCTGATTGCCATTCAGGCCCTTAAACAAACATAAAAAGTAAAAAAATTCGATATCCACGTATGCACAATCGACCGGAAGTCTCACGTAAATTCACTTATCCCTTGTGATTGGTTCGATCAACACCGCTGAAACAAAATTCAGAGGCTGCGATTGGCCACACGAAGGGAGTGGCTTCAGTTGAACTGCTGTTGGAAGTGTCAAATGGATATCCACGACTATCAAACAATATGGAAATCTATATGTCAAACGTAATACAACGCAAATCATATGGTCTTGAGTTTTGGCCTCAATTATCCAGCAGTGACACTGTCATGACAGTTCGTTCTATTTTATGTTTAATTTGATACGGTAAGGCCGATCTTTCGTGAGAGAACAAGATAAGGCGAAGGTCAACTGATAAGCAGGTCACATCTGATTCGAGCGTCGTAAGAAAAACAGCTATTCTTACACTTTACCAGGGAGCTTTTGGCTGATAACCAAAGGTCAGCCATATACAACGTTCATTGTCTAAATTAATCATTGATTAAAAGTGAATGACCAGTCTACATGTATTTTGGGGAGGTCTACACTCTCTGTTACGCTTCGAGTTCTGTTTTGTGAAATCATGTCAAATGTTTCTGGTTCAATGACCTAGACTACCACACATTCGTTCAAACATGGCCGACGGTTGTTCAAAACATGGCGGACGGGCGTCTGTGTTTTCTAACTTGGCCGCTAGGGTTTTTGCGAGTGCATGTCAGCTTTGACCAACGCCATGTTTTTCTAATTTGTGAGAGTAGTAACGGGAGATTATGCAGGACAGACGCTAATGATAATACATGTATTTATCATGTGATTGAGAAGTGAAAATACCACCACTTTGTCCCAACTTACGGATGTATATATCTCTGGCGACCACTCCACAGAAACCATGTCATTGGCTCCCGCTCGTCCTTCCTTGGACTGGAAAATATCTTCACGACTGTTTTAAGCATGAATTTATCATGTTCCAGCAAATTCCGTTCATTCGGTTCTGTTGCGTTAATTCGGTGAGGCCTCCAGGCGGTATATTCCAACTCGTTCAAAGTGAATTTTGGAATCCTTCTTCGTGGTTTCAAGAAACGCAATGTGACCGTTTTTTAATTTTTGGAAATCTTTCTGCTTTTTACCTGTTATATTGCAATTACATGCAATACTTATCAATCCCAATAATGGTTTTTTTTCGTTCGTTGTCATGACCATCCCGGGAACAACCCAATAGGAAGCCGAAAATTGAAAGAAGGTTACCGGAATGCCCACCGAATACATTAACCGTGAAAATATCATTCGCTACCGCTACCGCAGTTAACGTTATGTACGCGTGTGATGCACGTACCTTTGAAATTGGGATCTGATAATTCGTCATGGCATAACCGCGGCTCCGCCTGTACCATTGAAAAAACAACGCACCACCTTTTATCAGAACTGATACCAGGTCACCTCCCGGTGAAAAAAATAGGTCGAACGTTTTACTAAATTGGAGTCGTATACCATGTGTAAAACCGATAGTTATCCAACGACCAGTTATATTATATACAGTGGTGTACACCGTGGTTATCAGCAATTTATCGAATTTCGAACAGCCAATGACAGCTTTTCCATTGGTGCCAAATTGCCCGTAAAGTGCAAACATACGACGTTGGACTTGCACTCGAAGACATGTTTCAGAGATCGGTAAGATACAGTGACCTTTGATTTCACCCGTGACGTAGTTATACAGATAAAAGCTAAAAACACTCCCTTCCTCTTTAAAAAGGATCAGATACTTTCCAGTTTTGATAAACGACATTTCATAATTCACAGCAAGGAATGCCGTTTTGTATAATAGTACGTAATTTACACCTACCGATCGATAAACTTGAAGCTTACTGGTTGGAGACTCATCGTTTTGTTTAAGAGACACCAGCTCACCAGATAATAGCATAAAAAAGCAGTCGTATTTACCTATGGTGAACGGAGGCAGAATGGATCCTCTGCTGTGAAGATTATAACGAAAGGACGGGAAGTTCTTTGGAGAGAATGCATGCAGTTGTAATAACTGTTAAACGTCACCGATAGCTTTGACTTTGAATGCGATGAAGATTCCCTAAGGGTACATGTAACTTGCCATGTGTGACAGTACATTTTAGCCCCGTAAATTAGGAATAGTCTGGCTTAATTGAAGAATCCCATGTCGGCAACCGTCGTACTGCCGAGCAGTTGTCCTGAACATTCCCGAGCATAAATTATGACACGCGAAGTTTTCCGATTGCATCATGACTAACTGACTCGAGAGAAGCATCGCCGCACTAAATATTTAGAGTCTAGACGTTAACTTCATATAAATGAACTGATTCCAAGAGAACCTGGCGATTCTTTGAGCCGGAAACTTGAACATGGAAAATGTTGCCAAATTTGTTCAACATAATTTGTATCCATTTTGGTCGCCTTTTAAACTTAATATCAACAGTTAACTGTTGAAGTTTCATTTCTAAATTTGAGGTGATGTTTTTTGTTTGTGCGCACACAACTTGAACTGCATGCTTGATATGTAAATTCAAATTCAATGCAAATTTAGAAATAGGCAGTGCAAATGTAATTTGAGGATTGCCCAATACATCAACAAATTTCTCATTTGGTTGCTTCAAGGTCATAATCTGATTTTGAACTTCATGCATCGGATTCAGAGAATAAAGCTTCGAAATCATGTTGCCTGTTTTCATTTGCTTTGAAGAAATGAAAAGGTATTTCAAGAAGGATTGTGGAACAATAATAGCTGAGTGAACTCCTCGCAGGTAAAACGAGTAGAACGTAGTGAGTCTAAGGACTGTTTCAGGGCTATGTATGACTGAAATATTGAAGAGTGTCACCTCCTGGTCGCCGGCCACTGGGGAAAGCAAAGCGAAGTGTGTCTGTAGGTTGGACAATATCGCTTTCATATTATTAAAAATTGTAAACTGGCTCTTCTTTGGGAGTGTTACTTTTCCGAGAAAAAGCCCCCATCTAAAGTCAAAAAGTACCAGTTTTCTCCCAATTCCCATTATTTGGAAATGGTTATAAGAATCGAGGAAAAATGTGGATTTTCTCCGAACATAAGTTGAGTTGTAGAGAACCATGAAGGCCGTTTTGTTACGATTATGCGCATAAACGAGAGTTCTTGTGTACGGTATAGGTCGTTCAGTAAAGTGAACCAATATGTAATCTAAACCCGGATTATAACGAAGCATAAGGTTGTTTTTGTATGATTCGTCGTTCATATGGAGGCGCACGTTGGGTATAAGATGCGCAGCATATTTGAATCTGTATTTCAAGATCCTTGTACCCTGTGTGTCAGTTAATAATGCATTGTATTGAACAGTACAATATCGATTCACGTTTTGAAAGACTTATTTTTCGTTTCTTTTTAGATATTTCAACCAGACAATATAATTTGCCCCTTACAGTACATCGTGTCCTTTCCCAGCCACGGTACGTGTGACAATCCACGTACAACGAATGCCAAACGTTGAACCGATGCATTGAGTGGAGATGCCCGCGTCCCCAGCAAATGTCCGGCCAGAAAGGCACCCGATCAATACTGAGAGACGGGGACAGATTGCTGTAGCAATATCATATCGAGTAGCCCAGGATAGAGTGAGCTTGAGGAAGAATGTGGCCGACACCTGTGCAGTACACAGATGATACTGACCCTTGTTAAAATCTTCACCAATAAAGTAGGACGTAATTGTACGGATTGGCCTGCATCTGCCCACAATAAACATGCGTATTATTGAAGTTGGGTCTCCAATAAAAAACACACACCAATATGCGCATAAAGATGGCATTGCCACAATGGTCTCTCGTGAACTTTTCGACGGAACCCCAAACCCCTTGGTATAGGGGTCTGAAGCCCTCCTGTGTTGCGTGCCATTGTTCGTGTAACTCTTATACCTAACCAAAATGCCTGGACCAAATACATTCATTGTTGTATTGTAACTTGTGTACATTTTACATTGTTGGGGTATTTTTGCTTCATGATTCTTGAACTTTACCTTCTTTTGGTAACCGTGACTCCCTTCAAACGCCAATGCCTCCTCCTTCTCAATGCACGTCCCCTTCTTCATGCTAAACTGACAACATAACTCGCCGTCATTCCGGTAAGCGATGAAGGTTGAACAGGCCGGTTTTCTCCCACAGAGTATCGTACATTTTATGAGGGAAATAACGAATTGTCTCCCTAGATCGGGCTCTAGCAAAATCATGTCTGAGGCGAGTCTGCTGAATATTCCCTGAATCATTTGGCATCGTGTTCAGATGATCGGTTAGAACTAATTGTCATATTCGACTAAAAGTAAAATCATTGTCATTTCCATTCAATTCCAAGTGATAACCACCCTAGAGAATCAATTCCCCAGATTGCCGAGAATCAGGCAGGCCTTCCAGTTTGCCGAGCTCGCCTGTCCTGGTGATAATACGCAGATCTGTACAACTTCTGCAATGATGTACTAGATACTAATATACGTGATACCTGAGAACATCGTCCAATAATCGGGATTATCAGATCAGCTTGTCGGGCAGCAAGGTCCTCTTAGTAACCTTCAATATGCCTGGAGACTGAATATTTCCATCAGCGACCAGTGGTTCAGAGAGAGTATCCTTCGATCCGCCTGGAGACTGAATATTTCCATCAGCGACCAGTGGTTTTGAGAGAGTATCCTTTGATCTGCTTGGAGAGTGAATATTTCTATCAGCGACACCTGATTACAAATAAGGGACGTCTATTGCGACCACATCCCTAGCGTCGGTCAAATGGAAAAGGTAGCAAGTCGCACCATTTATGACAAAAACAAGTTTGTTAAACTTACTAGCTATCTATCGTTCAGCGACAATTTATTTCAAGTAAGGCACGTTTATGGAAGAACTATCTGACATGATAGCAGCCCGAGTTTAAGCATCAGACGTCGATAGCACTTCCATTCAAAGTTTAACAATAAAACTGGCTCGACGATCGATTTTAGTCGCCGGAAACTATTATCGGTAAAAGTGAAATCATGATTCAATCGATAACATCGACAATGCTAAGTAGCAATAGTACTGTGATCAATAATCCATTTTCTTTTGTTGCTAGCATACATTGTGATTTTGCACCCCTAAACAATGTATACATAAGGGATACACTGGAGATGTACAGGGTGTTAATCAAATCAGATAAAATGGGTTTTACTCGACATACCAAATATTTCTAAAATCTCAGTTTTTGTGGGCTGAACTTAAACCCCCTAGAAGAAAACGGGGAAGAAGAAGGACAGGAGGGCAGTGGTGGTTCCTCCAACCAGACTCAGCAGGTTACCAAACTTTGGGATGGTCTCGGCCACGAACAAGATCGCACACGTAAAGAGTGTTCGTATTACGATTCTCTTGATGCCAATTTCTAAAAGAAATGAGGACCTACCATCTTGAATTGTCCAATGCTTTCGGAAAGGTTATTTTTATGTGCTCACATGGGAAAGATAGATCCTGAAGAACAACCCTGAGTTTGAACTTGAGAATGAATGTTCAGGCAGTGTTGAAAGTAATCACATGTGCACTATAATACATTAGGTACTTAGGTACTTACTCTGTGGTACCTTCAGTGCTCCTTCGATTTCCTGTAGCACTGGGTTGATGACGATAACGAACTCAAAGAGTAGGTGCAAGGATAGAAGAATCTGTGCGACGTAGAGAAGTGGTCCATTGGCAACCTTGCACAGGGAGGCTATAACGTTGTCGTCTACCCCGATGCCCAAGACAAATTACCCCGCCACGGCGACTGGTAAATACATACAAAGAACCACTGAAAAAAGAGAGCAACATATCGGCATTGCAAAATAAAGGTAAATTAATTTATCAGTCCTGAAACAACAGAAAACTGACCAATTTGAATATTAGGTCAGGGCTTGGTTTTGTAGTGGACAGCGCAGCGCACCTGGGACAGGTTCAACGTAAGACTATTTCAGTGAAGGGAATCTGATAGTTAAAAGGTCACTTTGGCGACTCTACTCTTGGTCTCTATGCTGTTATGAGAACGACTCCTTCCGATAAGCACCACCAATGTGGCGTTGATTTAACCCACATGTGTAAGCGATGTATACGGATTTGGAGAACTTGTCCTGTTCCTTCATGTCGTGTTGTATTGACAACAGGACAGGGTGGTTTTCGTAGGCGAAGAATCTGGTCCCAAGCGACATCAGGGCAGGCTTAATCTCGACAGGGTTGTGGTACGCCTCGATCAAGTCCCTCGCCATAATGATTTTGGCGACTATGCAGACGCAGGCGATTGCGATAGATGCCAAGGCTGCGATTGCGATGTGCCTGTGGAAGGTGGATATAAGCATGGTCAGGGATCTGAAGTTGATAAATCGACTAACACGGTGCCTAGTTGAATGAATATACCGCCTACAGGCCACAATAGACTCGCCCGAATCTTTACTCTAACGAATTTTAGAGGGGTGAAATGCACTCCTTACACCCCTTAATTTCACCAGCCACAAAATATAGGGCTGGTCTGGTCTGTTTCCAGAAATCTATTCCCGACGCAACAGGGTAGTATCGGTTAGACACCGTTACTAAATTCCCCCAAGAATATGACCATTTGCTGGAAAGCTCTCTTCTTCTTTTCCTTCTGCAAAATTCGAAGTCATCACGGGGTCAGTACTAAAGTACATTTGGTTTCAACATTGTCTGTATCTTTGCCTCTTTCAATAATTTTGACTCTGGTTAGATCTTCATTTAATGAAATATCTGCAAAATATAGCTAAAGCCATTGGACAATATGGGAAGAGCAAAATCACAAGGAAAGCATGTAATTTCCTCACCACATATCCTTTGGACTCTCAAGCCAAGTGGGAGGCGTGAGAACAGCCACGGTGATGATCATCCAATAGCAGAACGACACGTGTACACCGACGTCAGCGAGTAGTTCCTGAATCATTTCCGCCGCTAAACGAACGACATGTCACTGCCGGCCATGCCCCCAATGATGAACACGACGGCACTGGGAACGGTCAGGCTCTTGTGGCTGACGATATCAACCGAGTCCAGAGGGTCCCCTTCATCGCGAGACCGGTTATCACTCTGTATGCTTGGCGCAAGATAGTCCGTCGAATCAGCCATTTCCATGTCTTTAGAATTATCCTCGGCCCCCATTGTGTAATTGAAAGATTTTTCCAAAGGAACAGATGTTTCTCACGAAAAACCTTTAAATCTGGACACAGTTAGCTCAATAATTGGATGCCCACTAGAATATGAAAGTCTTGATCTCAAGATGAGAACCGTACTGCTTCCAATGCGATGTTTACTTCCGAAAATATTTGGTTGCAGTTTCTTCTAAAGGGCTCATGGCAGCTCTTGCTGATTACCATTCAGGCCCTTAAACAAACATAAAAATTAAAAAAATTCGATATCCACGTATGCACAATCGACCGAAAGGAAGTCTCACGTAAATTCACTTATCCCTTGTGATTGGTTCGATCAACACCGCTGAAACAAAATTCAGAGGCTGCGATTGGCCACACGAAGGGAGCGGCTTCAGTTGAACTGCTGTTGGAAGTGTCAAATGGATATCCACGACTATCAAACAAAATGGAAATCTATATGTCAAACGTAATACAATACAAATCATATTGTCTTGAGTTTTGGCCTCAATTATCCAGCAGTGACACTCTCATGACAGTTTGTTCTATTTTATGTTTAATTTGATACGGTAAGGCCGATCTTTCGTGAGAGAACAAGATAAGGCGAAGGTCAACTGATAAGCAGGTCACATCTGATTCGAGCGTCCTTAGAAAAACAGCTATTCTTACACTTTACCAGGGAGCTTTTGGCTGATAACCAAAGGTCAGCCATATACAACGTACATTGTCTAAATGAATCATTGATTAAAAGTGAATGACCAGTCTACATGTATTTTGGGGAGGTCTACACTCTCTGTCACGCTTCGAGTTCTGTTTTGTGAAATCATGTCAAATGTTTCTGGTTCAATGACCTAGACTACCACACATTCGTTCAAACATGGCCGACGGTTGTTCAAAACATGGCGGACGGGCGTCTGTGTTTTCTAACTTGGCCGCTAGGGTTTTTATGAGTGCATGTCAGCTTTGATCAACGCCATGTTTTTCTAATTTGTGAAAGTAGTAACGGGAGATCATGCAGGACAGACGCTAATGATAATACATGTATTTATCATGTGATTGAGAAGTGAAAATACCACCACTTTGTCCCAACTTACGGATGTATATATCTCTGGCGACCACTCCACAGAAACCATGTCATTGGCGCCCGCTCGTCCTCCCTTGAACTGGAAAACATCTTCACGACTGTTTTAGGCATGAATTTATCATGTTCCAGCAAATTCCGTTCATTCGGTTCTGTTGCGTTAATTCGGTGAGGCCTCCAGGCGGTATATTCCAACTCGTTCAAAGTGAATTTTGGAATCCTTCTTCGTGGTTTCAAGAAACGCAATGTGATCGTTTTTTAATTTTGGGAAATCTTTCTGCTTTTACCTGTTATATTGCAATTACATGCAATACTTATCAATCCTAATAATGGTTTTTTTCGTTCGTTGTCATGACCATCCCGGGAACAACCCAATAGCAAGCCGAAAATTGAAAGAAGGTTACCGGAATGCCGACCGAATGCATTAACCGTTAAAATATCATTCGCCACCGCTACCGCAGTTAACGTTATGTACGCGTGTGATACACGTACCTTTGAAATTGGGATATGATGCTTCGTCATGGCATAACCGCGGCTCCGCCTGTACCATTGAAAAAACAACGCACCACCTTTTATCAGAACTGATACCAGGTCACCTCCCGGTGAAAAAAATAGGTCGAACGTGTTACTAAATTGGAGTCGTATACCATGTGTAAAACCGATAGTTATCCAACGACCAGTTATATTATATACAGTGGTGTACACCGTGGTTATCAGCAGTTTATCGAATTTCGAACAGCCAATGACATTGGTGACTCGAGAGAAGCATCGCCGCACTAAATATTTAGAGTCTAGACGTTAACTTCATATAAATGAACTGATTCCAAGAGAACCTGGCGATTCTTTGAGCCGGAAACTTGAACATGGAAAATGTTGCCAAATTTGTTCAACAGAATTTGTATCCATTTTGGTCGCCGTTTAAACTTAATATCAACAGTTAACTGTTGAAGTTTCATTTCTAAATTTGGGGTGATGTTTTTTGTTTGTGCGCACACAACTTGAACTGCATGCTTGATATGTACATTCAATGCAAATTTAGAAATAGGCAGTGCAAATGCAATTTGAGGATTGCCCAATAAATCAACAAATATCTCATTGGGTTGCTTCAAGGTCATAATCTGATTTTGAACTTCATGCATCGGATTTATAGAACAAAGCTTCGAAATCATGTTGCCTGTTCTTATTTGCTTTGAAGAAATGAAAAGGTATTTCAAGAAGGATTGTGGAACAATAATAGCTGAAAGAACTCCTCGCAGGTAAAACGAGTAGAACGTAGTGAGTCTAAGGACTGTTTCAGGGCTATGTATGACTGAAATATTGAAGAGTGTCACCTCCTGGTCGCCGGCCACTTGGGAAAGCAAAGCGAAGTGTGTCTGTAGGTTGGATAATGTCGCTCTTATATTATTAAAAATTGTAAGCTGGCTCTTCTTTGGGAGGGGTACTTTTCCGGTAAAACGTCCCACTCTAAAGTCAAAAAGCACCAGTTTTCTCCCAATTCCCGTTATTTCGAAATGGTTATAAGAACCGAGGACAAATGTGGATTTTCTCCGATAATAAGTCGAGTTGTAGAGAACCATGAAGGCCGTTTTGTTACGATTATGCGCATAAACGAGAGTTCTGGTGTACGGTATCGGTCGTTCAGTAAAGTAAACCATTATGTAATCTAAATCCGGATTATAATAAAACGTAAGCTTGTTTTTGTATGATTCGTCGTTCTTATGGAGGCGCACGTTGGGTATAAGATGCGCAGCATATTTGAATCTGTATTTCAAGAACCTTGTACCCTGTGTGTCAGTTAATAATGCATTGTATTGAATCAAGGAGGATACCGCGGTGACGTCACGCCTTTCCAAGATGGCGCTGCATATTGTAAACAAACTCGATCCACGGCCAAGGGAAAATCAAGTCATCAAAAAAGTTAGATTTTTCGCATCAAGTCAGAGTTATTAGTACTTTTCTGCTATGAAATAAGTCTTCAGGCAATAAGCTATCATTTGAATAATGAAAAGTGCTGTTTTGATGGGGAAAAATAGGGTTTTTTAAACCAAATAGCCGGCACCGATCTTCCAAAATTAGCGATGGTTTCAAAACAGTCTCCCAGATATAGGGCAATCTCTTCATTATCATAATGGGATTTGGAGGCATGTTTACAGATTTTACAAGTTCGAGACCTGTAATACCTAAAACTCGCATAGATCCCCATAGATCCCCTCTATTTGTCGAGTTAGCGCCCCTGTAAGATCATGCATTTTCGGACACTAGAACGAAATCTTCCTGCGGATATCGCGGTTTCGGTGATGATTTAAGGAGAAATTGACTGTTCTTAGAGTTGTATGGGACAGAAATGAGTTCATACTTCATGAATACATGAATATATTATGATATGGGCGGGCTTCTAAGTCAAAACAATAACAAACTCAACTGCATCTCTACTGTATATTGCGTAGTGCATTGCCTAGTGTATTTCGTAGTGTATTTTAGCGGAGACATTATTTCCGCACTTTGGCCACGCCAAACGTCTTTTTTATTCGTGGAAGTTAATCTGCTCTGTAAATTTTATTTTACACAGGAAGAATCCATACTAGGTATTGCAATATTTCATGTCTATTGGTGTTTTTGTGTACAGGAGCGCACCAGACAGTGAGACGTGGAGATGTGTTCAGCGCTGGTGCTGTCAGTAGACTGAATCTGATTGGCCATAGCGATCACTAATATGGGTCGGGATCACGTGATGTGACGTCACCGCGGTATCCTCCTTGGTATTGAATAGTACAATATCGATTCACTTTTTGAATGACTTATTTTTCGTTTTTTTTATACATTTCAACCAGACAATACAATTTACCCCCTACAGTACATCGTGTCCTTTCCCAGCCACGGTACGTGTGACATTCCACGTACAACGAATGCCAAACGTTGAACCGACGCATTGAGTGGAGATGCCCGCGTCCCCAGCAAATGTCCGGCCAGAAAGGCACCCGATCAATACTGAGAGACGGGGACAGATTGCTGTAGCAATATCATATCGAGTACCTAGCCCAGGATAGAGTGAGCTTGAGGAAGAATGTGGCCGACACCTGTGAAGTGCACAGATGGTACTGACCCTTGTTAAAATCTTCACCAATAAAGTAGGACGTAATTGTACGGATTGGCCTGCATCTGCCCACAATAAACATGCGTATTATTGAAGTTGGGTCTCCAATAAAAAACACACACCAATATGCGCATATATACACCTTTCCAGAAATTGGGCGCTGAGTGTCCGAAATAGTGATGTCATAAGGGGAAACTAGGCCTTATGGTGGAGGGACAAAGGAGATAGTCATGGTTGACCAACACACTTGAATGCCTTTGATGACGGACAAGGGGGAAAAGTTAGTTCCAATGCAAGCCACCAATTTCGGGAAGCATGTATAGCATGGCATTGCAACACTGGTCTCTCGTGCACTTTTCGACGGAACCCCAAACCCCTTGGTATAAATGTCTGAAGCCCTCCGGTGTTGCGTGCCATTGTTCGTGTAACTCATATACCTAACCAAAATGCCTGGACCAAATACATTCATTTTTGTATTGTAACTTGTGTACATTTTACATTGTTGGAACTCAATAAAGACTGAAGTTTAAATTTTGGTCGAAGATTTGAGGGGGTATTTTTGCTTCATGATTCTTGAACTTTACCTTCTTTTGGTAACCGTGACTCCCTTCAAACGCCAATGCCTCCTCCTCCTCCATACACGTCCCCTTCTTCATGCTCAACTGACAACATAACTCACCGTCATTCCGGTAAGCGATGAAGGTTGAACAGGCCGGTTTTCTCCCACAGAGTATTGTACATTTTATGAGGGAAATAACGAATTGTCTCCCTAGATCGGGCTCCAGTAAAATCATGTCTGAGGCGAGTCTGCTGAATATTCCCTGAATCATTTGGCATCGTGTTCAGATGATCGGTCAGAACTAATTGTCATATTCGACTAAAAGTAAAATCATTGTCATTTCCATTCAATTCCAAGTGATAACCACCCTAGAGAATTAATTCCCCAGATTGCCGAGAATCAGGCAGGCCTTCCAGTTTGCCGAGCTTGCCTGTCCTGGTGATAATACGCAGATCTATACAATTTCTGCAATGATGTACTAGATACTAACGCACGTGATACCTAAGAACATCGTCCAATAATTGGGATTATCAGATTACCTTGTCGGGCAGTAAAGTCCTCTTAGTAACCTTCAATCTGCCTGGAGACTGAATATTTCCATCAGCGACCAGTGGTTCAGAGAGAGTATCCTTCGATCTGCCTGCAGACTGAATATTTCCATCAGCGACCAGTGGTTCAGAGAGAGTATCCTTTGATCTGCTTGGAGAGTGAATATTTCTATCAGCGACAACTGATTACAACAAATAAGGGACGTCTATTGCGACCACATCCCTAGCGTCGGTCAAATGGAAAAGGTAGCAAGTCGCACCATTTATGACAAAATCAAGTTTGTTAAACTTACTAGCTATCTATCGTTCAGCGACAACTTATTTTAAGTAAGGGACGTTTATGAAAGAACTATCTGACATGATAGCAGCCCGAGTTTGAGCATCAGACGTCGATAGCACTTCCATTCAAAGTTTAACAATAAAACTGGCTCTACGATCGATTTTAGTCGCCGGAAACTATTATCGGTAAAAGTGAAATCATGATTCAATCGATAACATCGACAATGCTAAGTAGCAATAGTACTGTGATCAATAACCCATTTTCTTTTGTTGCTAGCATACATTGTGATTTTGCGCCCCTAAACAATGTATACATAAGGGACACACTGGAGATGTACAGGGTGTTAATCAAATCAGATAAAATGGGTTTTACTCGACATACCAAATATTTCTAAAATCTCAGTTTTTGTGGGCTGAACTTAAACCCCCTACTTACTTTCCACAAGAAGTAATAACTCTTTAAAATGTTGTATTTTATATGAATTAAATAAAATGAAACGGCGCAAAATCTCAAATTTTCATTTAGCTATTATGTTATCCATGACGTCCTTTGAATCAGTAACAGTTAGTTAGGCCTTGAAGTCATGCAATTTTCAGCGCAACATTTCTGATAACCTGTTAATTTTTCTGATAACCTGTGTCACATTTATCATAATCCGGTGGGAAAAAGCAAGATGCGAGACTTTCATGTCGGTATATATACCTCCGCTGGACATCTCTGTCATCAATTGATCAAGACTTGGACAGCACAGGTAAGTACAAATTTAAGAACTTCAGGCCCGATTTTTGCCAACAAATATCGATAAACCTCAGCCTAAAGATAGACCTATTCACTCAATCAAATCACCTAAACAAATACTGGTGTAACGTTTTTGAGTGTTTCCGTTTCTGAGATTTCCTCTCACTTTTGGGAACGCCAAACCAGACGCACCGAAACCGGCTAAATAGTGTCGACGATATTTTTTGCTTTTATCCTACAGCATCGACAAGATGAGAGCTGTCACATTAGTCTGCATCGTTCTCGTACTGGGTGTTGGAAACACCAAGGCTGATTTCTTCGATGACCTCTTCGCCCAGGTCCTGAAGCCAACTGCTGAACAGATTGTTCAGGCCGGCCAGAATGCCCTTCTCCAACTCCTCGAACAAGGCGTTCTCTCAAATCTCGGAAAGCGCGGCGTTGACTTCGACCCCGTCAAGCTCCAGGCCTTCCTCGACAAGGCCAGGGAGGTCCTCGGTGAAAAGTTCGAGCCCCTGAAGGAGACCATCCTTGAGGGATACAAGGAGCTCATCGAATTCGCCCAGAACGTCAACTCTCTCTCCTGGGTGAACAAGGGGATGACCAAGCGTGACCTCCACAATGCTCTCGATGTGATCGTCAGTAAGTTTTTGTTTTAAAGTATCACATTCACCTTGTCTACTTCTCTGTGGGTAAAGGTATCGGTTCGCCTCGTCAACGCAATAGAAACAAGGTTATTTCATTGCAGTGTTTGAGGGGTATATGGTAGTATGAAAAAAAGCTAAACGTTGCCAAACGTCCCTCAAAATAAGATAGTCCGTCTATTGTATCATCAAAGTGCCATTATTATCAAATAGCCAGGTTATCCGCCTACAAAGGCTCGGTGTTGAACGCTTGCATGGAGCCTTGATACCACATGTATGTATGTTCCCTAAAATTCAGACTTATTTCTTCAACGCTTGTCGGACGCTTTTAATTCCCTTGTTTTATTATTTCAAATTTAGAGACACACCAGAGCAAACTCCGCGATGTCTGGACAGATCTTTTGGGAAACCTCGGAAACATGGGAATCGGCCTCCTCGGACAGACTGTCGCCACTGGTCTTGGTGAACTCCAGAACCTCCTCAACCAGGGAGTTGGGGATCTCGCCGGAAAGAAGCGTGATGTCTGGACTGACCTCCTGGCCAACCTCGGAAACTCTGGAATCGGCCTTCTCGGACAGACTGTTGCCACTGGTCTTGGTGAACTCCAGAACCTCCTAAACCAGAATGTTGGAAAGCGTGAACTCGGTACGTATGGTACTCATTCATAAACTCGTCACTTGCCAATATGGTATTAAACTGCAATTTAATGCACTTCCTTACCCTTTCAGGTATATAGCATCTAGTTTTTAATTCCAGAACTCCGTGATGCATGGACCGATCTCCTCGGAAACCTCGGAAACATGGGAATCGGCCTCCTCGGACAAACTGTCGCCACTGGTCTCGGTGAACTCCAGAACCTCCTCAACCAGGGTGTTGGAGACCTCGCTGGAAAGCGTGAAGTCCGTGATGCTTGGACCGACCTTCTCGGCAACCTTGGAAACATGGGAATCGGCCTCCTCGGACAGACTGTAGCCACTGGTCTCGGCGAACTCCAGAACCTCCTCAACCAGGGTGTTGGAGACCTCGCTGGAAAGCGTGAAGTCCGTGATGTCTGGACTGACCTTCTCGCTAACCTCGGAAACATGGGAATCGGCCTCCTCGGACAAACCGTCCAGACTGGTCTCGGTGAACTCCAGAACCTCCTCAATCAGGGAGTTGGAGACCTCGCTGGAAAACGTGCGGAGGACATCAGTATGTATTTAATCATAAGTTTCCAAAATACCTTCACGAATATTGACGGAATTCTATTTGACACCACACCAAAGAAAAACTGTAGACTTTGCGCGAACATCTTTGATTCAGAATTTATTTAAACCTACAGCATTACGACTCGTATTAAAATTCTGATGCATCAAGTTGCTTTTCACAAAATGATTTTTGCAGCCCTTGCCGATATCGAGTCCCGTATTGCCCCAGTTGTCGCCGCCGTCGGTGCCGGGGTTGCCGCTAACGTTATCGCCCCACTCCTCAACCAGGGAATCGGTGCTATTGGAGATGCCCTTGGCGGGCTCTTTGGAAAGCGTGACTTGGGTAAGTCTAGTCTGGCCTCGAAGTCCTCATGTAGGTCTACCTATTCATTTGTGAACTTCGAACTTGGAATTGGTATCGCCAGGGGGTTCTAGCCAGCCAAGGAAATAGTGCTATTGGCGACGTTCTTGAGATCTTTTTGAAATCGAGATCTCAGTAGTATTACATGTACTTCAACAAATACATGTAATAGGATTTCAGATTTTGCTCCATATTAAACAGAACATGGGGTATAGTCGTCATTCAAAAACCTCAGTCACTTCATTTATGAATTTCACCTTCAGCTGACATCGAAGCTCGTATTGCCCCAGTTGTCGCCGCCGTCGGTGCCGGAGTTGCCGCTAACGTCATCGCCCCACTCCTCAACCAGGGAATTGGTGCTATTGGAGATGCCCTCGGTGGCCTCTTCGGAAAGCGTGATGTTGGTAAGAACAAACTACTAAGTCCTCAGGCAGATCTCGAAAAGTCACCATTCGTGGGATCAGTCGTTAATTGAAGACAATCAGATAGTAACCGGGTCGGCCAAGCGAAATTGTCCCAAGCAGCCGATAGAATGACGTCTCTCTCTACTATCTCACAGCACAGCCGTTACGAGGATCTCTTTGAGCACTGTCTCAAACTAAATTCAGTTTTACATTCTCCTAAAGGCGTGGTGTACTTTGCAAACGTGTCAAACTATTCAAAGACTAGTTCTACAATCAAAAGCAGGTAGATATACTGTTAAATGCATCGCTTTTATCAATTCTTAGATCCTCGTATCGCCCCAGTTGTCGTAGCTGTCGGTACCGGTGTTGCCGCAAACGTTATTGCCCCACTCGTCAACCAGGGAATCAATGCCGTTGGAGGCCTCATCGGTGATCTCTTCGGCAAGCGTGACCTTGGTAAGTCAAAAGAATCATACATGTAAAAAGGTCCATCATGCCGTTTTCCAACTGCGGAAGCAACGGGTGGGTTTTGCTCAGATTTTGATACGAAAACAAGAACGTGGTGTTTTTTTCTTGTTCGCATCATAAAGTCAAGTTTTTGTTTTGGTTTATTATTTCTAGACATACAAGACATTTAAAACCCAAGATAACTAAGAAAAGCTTTGATAAAAGTTCCAGTGTAATAGGTCTTTGAGCTCTATCGAATCGACTCCCAAGAAGAGTAGTGTAAGAAAAGTAGGTCACAGACCATGTTGGAAGTCTGAGAAAGAAACCTACATGTGATGAATTTACTGATTAAGCCAAATGCTTTGTGTTGATCAACTCTCCAAATGCCAATTCGACTATTTCCAGAAGACTTCGAAGCCCGCATTGCCCCAGTTGTCGTCGCCGTCGGTGCCGGAGTTGCCGCTAACGTTATCGCCCCAATCCTAAACCAGGGCATCGGTGCTATTGGAGATGCCCTTGGCGGTCTCTTTGGAAAGCGTGACCTGGGTAAGTTGTGACTGGGCCCAAAGTTATCAGTGGCTGACATCTACCACCCTACAATGGATCTCTGTACACAACATCTCGCGCCATCGCACTAACCAAGTAATTAAACAGGCTTCCCTCCATTTTTTCTTCAAAGATTATCAAATCTCAATTCCAATTTCATTATTTTCAGATCTTGCTGAATTCGAAGCCCGTATCGCACCAGTAATCGTCGCCGTCGGTGCCGGTGTAGCTACCCAGCTCATTTCCCCACTCGTCAACCAGGGAATCGGTGCTATTGGAGATGCCCTTGGCGGTCTCTTTGGAAAGCGCGACTTGGGTAAGTTCGGTCTTGGCTCAGAGTCCCAAATGGCTGATAAGTAGCATCCTAACAACGGATCTCTTGACATAACTTTACGTGCCATCGTCATAACCAAGTAAACCACTAGGGCAATTTCCATTTTTTAATGAAAAAATCATTCAACCTGAATTCTGATTTCATGATTTCAGATCTTGCCGAATTTGAAGCTCGTATTGCCCCAGTTGTCGTCGCTGTCGGTGCCGGAGTTGCCGCTAACGTCATCGCCCCAATCCTAAACCAGGGCATCGGTGCTATTGGAGATGCCCTTGGCGGTCTCTTTGGAAAGCGTGACCTGGGTAAGTTGTGACTGGGCCCAAAGTTATCAGTGGCTGACATCTACCACCCTACAACGGATCTCTGGACACAACATCTCGCGCCATCGCACTAACCAAGTAATTAAACAGGCTTCCCTCCATTTTTTCTTCAAAGATTATCAAATCTCAATTCCAATTTCATTATTTTCAGATCTTGCTGAATTCGAAGCCCGTATCGCACCAGTAATCGTCGCAGTCGGTGCCGGTGTAGCTACCCAGCTCATTTCCCCACTCCTCAACCAGGGAATCGGTGCTATTGGAGATGCCCTTGGCGGTCTCTTTGGAAAGCGCGACTTGGGTAAGTTCGGTCTTGGCTCAGAGTCCCAAATGGCTGATAAGTAGAATCCAAACAACGGATCTCTGGACATAACTTTACGTGCCATCGTCATAACCAAGTAAACCACTAGGGCCATTTCCATTTTTTTATGAAAAAATCATTCAACCTGAATTCTGATTTCATGATTTCAGATCTTGCCGAATTTGAAGCTCGTATTGCCCCAGTTGTCGTCGCTGTCGGTGCCGGAGTTGCCGCTAACGTCATCGCCCCAATCCTAAACCAGGGCATCGGTGCTATTGGAGATGCCCTTGGCGGTCTCTTTGGAAAGCGTGACCTGGGTAAGTTAAGACTGGGCCCAAAGTTATCAGTGGCTGACATCTACCACCCTACAATGGATCTCTGTACACAACATCTCGCGCCATCACACTATCCAAATAATTAAACAGGCTTCCCTCCATTTTTTCTTCAAAGATCATTAAATCTCAATTCCAATTTCATTATTTTCAGATCTTGCTGAATTCGAAGCTCGTATTGCTCCAGTTGTCGTCGCCGTCGGTGCCGGTGTAGCTACCCAGCTCATTTCCCCACTCGTCAACCAGGGCATCGGTGCTATTGGAGATGCCCTTGGCGGTCTCTTTGGAAAGCGCGACTTGGGTAAGTTCGGTCTTGGCTCAGAGCCCCAAATGGTTGATAAGTAGCATCCTAACAACGGATCTCTGGACATAACTTTACGTGCCATCGTCATAACCAAGTAAACCACTAGGGCCATTTCCATTTTTTTATGAAAAAATCATTCAACCTGAATTCTGATTTCATGATTTCAGATCTTGCCGAATTTGAAGCCCGTATTGCCCCAGTTGTCGTCGCTGTCGGTGCCGGAGTTGCCGCTAACGTCATCGCCCCAATCCTAAACCAGGGCATCGGTGCTATTGGAGATGCCCTTGGCGGTCTCTTTGGAAAGCGTGACCTGGGTAAGTTGTGACTGGGCCCAAAGTTATCAGTGGCTGACATCTACCACCCTACAATGGATCTCTGGACACAACATCTCGCGCCATCGCACTAACCAAGTAATTAAACAGGCTTCCCTCCATTTTTTCTTCAAAGATCATTAAATCTCAATTCCAATTTCATTATTTTCAGATCTTGCTGAATTCGAAGCCCGTATTGCTCCAGTTGTCGTCGCCGTCGGTGCCGGTGTAGCTACCCAGCTCATTTCCCCACTCGTCAACCAGGGAATCGGTGCTATTGGAGATGCCCTTGGCGGTCTCTTTGGAAAGCGCGACTTGGGTAAGTTCGGTCTTGGCTCAGAGTCCCAAATGGCTGATAAGTAGCATCCTAACAACGGATCTCTTGACATAACTTTACGTGCCATCGTCATAACCAAGTAAACCACTAGGGCCATTTCCATTTTTTTATGAAAAAATCATTCAACCTGAATTCTGATTTCATGATTTCAGATCTTGCCGAATTTGAAGCTCGTATTGCCCCAGTTGTCGTCGCTGTCGGTGCCGGAGTTGCCGCTAACGTCATCGCCCCAATCCTAAACCAGGGCATCGGTGCTATTGGAGATGCCCTTGGCGGTCTCTTTGGAAAGCGTGACCTGGGTAAGTTGTGACTGGGCCCAAAGTTATCAGTGGCTGACATCTACCACCCTACAATGGATCTCTGTACACAACATCTGGCGCCATCACACTATCCAAATAATTAAACAGGCTTCCCTCCATTTTTTCTTCAAAGATCATTAAATCTCAATTCCAATTTCATTATTTTCAGATCTTGCTGAATTCGAAGCTCGTATTGCTCCAGTTGTCGTCGCCGTCGGTGCCGGTGTAGCTACCCAGCTCATTTCCCCACTCGTCAACCAGGGAATCGGTGCTATTGGAGATGCCCTTGGCGGTCTCTTTGGAAAGCGCGACTTGGGTAAGTTCGGTCTTGGCTCAGAGTCCCAAATGGCTGATAAGTAGCATCCTAACAACGGATCTCTTGACATAACTTTACGTGCCATCGTCATAACCAAGTAAACCACTAGGGCCATTTCCATTTTTTATGAAAAAATCATTCAACCTGAATTCTGATTTCATGATTTCAGATCTTGCCGAATTTGAAGCTCGTATTGCCCCAGTTGTCGTCGCTGTCGGTGCCGGAGTTGCCGCTAACGTCATCGCCCCAATCCTAAACCAGGGAATTGGTGCTATTGGAGATGCCCTTGGCGGTCTCTTTGGAAAGCGCGACTTGGGTTAGTTTCTAAGATATTATACGTTCTCTAGATGCAAATATGTAAAACACTTTCTTAATATTCATTGGTCATTTTCGATGACGCATGGAGTCGTTGGATATCAATTCTAACCGCTGATCTTCAATTTTTCCGTAATATCCGTTGATGTTAATCATTCACTTATTTTAGCCACCGCTGAGGCCAAGCTCCGTGGCATCTGGTCTGACATCCTTAATGTTATCGGACAAGTTGCCCCAGTCGTTATCCAAACCATCCCAACCATCATTTCCGCTGTCGGCAAACGCGATCTCGGTACGTTACTAGGCTTCTGTCCACAAATGCAATTTCCTCCAATATCTCCAGCCATGAGCCAATGCATCACACAGTACAGTGCAGTACACTGTAGTCCGGCACTGCAGTTCTTGGGGAGGCAAATGCACTTCAAGGCATTTTCTCAGAGTAATTTAAGTGAAATCCTAAAATTCGGCTGAATAGAAAGGAATAAATGCTATTTTGGCGAGGGCACAATCATGTGAAAAGGGAGGTAAATTGATGGCATTCACAAATCGCGGTATTGTTAGTAGTTTATTTTTCTCTAAAATGATGGGCAAATTATTGTATTGAATTTTTCATTGAGCCAATTTTGATAATTTTTAGCACAAGCCCGTGATGCTTGGACCGACCTTCTCGGAAACCTCGGAAACATGGGAATCGGCCTCCTCGGACAGACTGTAGCCACTGGTCTCGGCGAACTCCAGAACCTCCTCAACCAGGGAGTTGGAGACCTCGCTGGAAAGCGTGAAGTCCGTGATGCATGGACCGACCTCCTCTCCAACCTCGGAAACATGGGAATCGGCCTCCTCGGACAAACCGTCCAGACTGGTCTCGGTGAACTCCAGAACCTCCTCAACCAGGGAGTTGGAAACCTCGGAAAGCGTGATCTTACCAACACCATTACCACTGCCCTTCAACCACACATTGACAACGCCGTCGCTGTACGTATAGTTTTTCTGTTTTCTACCGATTCGGGAGGGGGAGGAGGGTTGGCTGTTCGACTTCAATGCTGTTTCACCCTGATTGCTAAAATTACTTTCAAATAGCAGCAGTATCAAGTTGGCAACAGTTGTCAGCATTTGACACATTTCCCCTTGCATTCTCAAGATTGCCGGTCAGGTTGGAAACACCATCCAGGGCCACGTGAACAACCTGTGGAACACCGTCCAGTCCATCGGTCAGCTCCCTGACAAGCTCCAGACCCACGTTGATACCATCACCGGACACGTACAGAACATCATCGGACACGGAACCAACGCCGTCTCCTCCATCCAGGATGTCGTCACTGACATTCTCAGTAAGTACTATTTGACGAAATGAACCAGGAATTAGGCCAGTATTCCTTCATGTGTTTGTAGCAACTCCTATACATCACATGTACAGTGTACATGTGCACGTCGATGTGTCAAGGAACTTGCAATATTTCAGTAGATTCATATGTCGAAGCAACGCACCGGGTATGAAAAAATACGGGACTTGTTATCAAGTCCATAACCAATGCATTTGTAATCTGCCCATGTGCAACAGCCATAACCAGTAATTTTGAAATAACAGTCCTCTGAAACTCGAAAGCGACCTTGGAAATTAAGATATATGAATCAAATTGAGATATGTCTTTTGAAAATTTCCAGACCAGACCTTTCAGAACATCGGCTCCAACGTGCAAGGAATCGTCTCAACCGGAGGTGACGCCGTCAACACTGCCATCAACCACGTCTCCGGAGGCGGAAACTAAGAATAATTCATCCGTTGACGTGTACTGACTTACTACGCAATAAAACATATTAAATGAAATTTAGTGTTTTTGGTACTTAGTTCATGTTTTGTATTGAAAAACACCAATCAAACCTAGGTTGTGACACATAAATTGCCCTCTACATGTATACACATCAATGGCATTTAAGCACTGTACATAAACCATGGTTTCGTGACAAGTCCTGGGCATATACTGGGTTTGCTAAAAGCGCGACATTTGGCGTTTTCAAAAGTCAACGAATTCTTGCCTACCTGGCAATGCCTCCTGATTTGCCTATAAACCCTCTTAATAGCCGTCACATGCGACGATGAAGCGATCACGGTATCTGGACCAAGGGATACGGCATGGTTGAGATTTTCGAGAGACTATTCCGACACACAAATACACCACCAAAATGCCACCCACTCGACCGAAACTCGACCCAAACTTTCCGCCATGCACTTGATAAACCTATCGTATATACCTGCGTGTAAAGAGCTGGCATGCTTGGGAAGGGACAGGATGGCTGGCGCCATACGATAAAGTAATATAGCACGCATGTTATCAGTCACGTTAACGCAGCATGCGCACGGCCGTGTACATGTAAAAAAAGTATTGATTATCAATGATTTACATTGAGCAGAAAGGGTCCCGGGAAAAAAAGGAGTTAGAACAACGGTTTTAAAAACGCTCCAAAGAAATTGTACACAGATGTAGCAGACATAACCATACATACCTCCCATTCTTGAACACTCTACACTATGCATGCTTGGATGACGAAATCGGCTGCGTTTGGAGAGTACATGTATGACGCACGGGACTAGACACAACAACCTGTGGAACACCGTCCAGTCCCTCGGTCAGCTCCCTGACAAGCTCCAGACCCACGTTGATACCATCACCGGACACGTATACAGAACATCATCGGACACGGAACCAACGCTGTCTCCTTCATCCAAGAAGTAGTCACTGATATTCTTAGTTATATTACAAGTTACTTGACCCCAACCACCGCTGAACAGACCAGTTGCTAGCTGTATGACCTGCGAAGGAGTTGGGAGACAAAAAGCATATTTTTGCCATATCAAGGGGAAAATGAGGCATAGATCATAACTCATTTTTTTAGGGATCCTTGGCATTTGTGAAGGTTTCTTCAATGATTAACAGCTTCCTCCACTCGCGGTAATAGGGAGTTTTCACAAATCCCCTGAAACGCCATCCCGAACGCTTGTATCATTGTTTGACCTCCTCAAAACGAAGGAGAACAATCGTATAGGAGTTCACGTGGACGTTTCGGGGGCTTTGCGAAAACCACACCCTACTCAACAAAGCTTAGTGATGCAAATTACATGTTGTTATGCAACCCCTTTTGATTTGGTGCAAAAGTGTGTCCCGTAATGCAGATTCTAAAGTGCCATATTGTTCCTACTTCAGACCAGACCTCCCAGAACATCGGCTCCAACAAAGTTCAAAGAATCGTCTCAGCCGGAGAGTCGTAAGTGATGCAGTTAACACTGCAATCAACTACGTCTCTGGAGACGGAAACTGAACAGTAATATTCTGTAGAAATAATCGTCGAATAAATTGCATGAAATAAAAACTATAAGATTTTGTGTTTTTGACTTTCTGACTAAGGGCGCCTACTATATATAAGGATTAATACGTCTGGCTTGTAAACCGCTCTCAAGAGAACCAAACGCTCCAAAAATGGATGAACCCGAAGGGACTAAGAAGTGTTGTTGTTGAGGTTTTTGAGGTTCTGCACAAACTCCTTATTTGAAGTACAAACTGAGAACCAAAATGGGGATAAACCAGGAACAGTAAATTGGCATTGGCATAACTACGCATCAGACAGTATGAGAAAACCGTGTTTTGATGACCTCACTAATCTAGGTCAATATCGAATCGAGAGATATCAACACATACTCCTCGCGCATGACCGTAACTGTAATTATTGATGACGTCGTTTCTTCCCTGCTTGAATTTGCCGCCATTTTGTGAATTCATCCCCAAAGGAAGTACGAAGCTCTACCACTGTGGCTACTTTCAGTCCCATTGCATTGTAAGAACATCAATGAATAATGTACAGTGATTTACAATATGGAAGTTGATACTGGCAGAGATCAAATGCTTGAAAAGTAAGTGTGCTTGGAGAATGAAATTGCTTTTTATCATCTCGCTAACTATCGCAAACACGTGCGACATTCACGCCCACTGTTGCACACTCGCAATCAAGGCCAAACCCTTCTGGTAATCTCTCAAATCTAAAGCGATAAAAATGGTTGTAAAATCTATCAAAATCCTCTGGGAAACAACACATCGGCTAATGTAACCTTATATAAAATGACCCAGCAACATTTTCAGGAATCATTTCATTGCGACTCGTTGGCAGCTAAGGTAGGTGTAGCATCGAAATCGGCGATGGAATAAAACTATACCATCTATACAATGTCATTTTCTTTATGCGAATTTTCATTCAATACCGGTACTATTTAGTTGTAATTTCCTTCAGTTTCCCTTTCAGTTTCATTCATTTCCTCTTTTCTTCCTTCCAGAACTGTCAAAATGAAAGCCGCAGCTTTAGTATGTGTCGTCCTCATGCTCGGCGTTGGAAACACCAAGGCCGATTTCTTCGATGATCTCTTCGCCCAGGTCCTGAAGCCAACTGCTGAACAGCTGGTTCAGGTCGGCCAGAATGCCCTCCTCCAACTCCTCCAACAAGGCCTCATCAGCGGACTCGGAAAGCGCGGCGTTGACTTCGACCCCGTCAAGCTCCAGGCCTTCCTCGACAAGGCCAAGGAGGTCCTCGGTGAAAAGTTCGAGCCCCTGAAGGAGACCATCCTTGAGGGATACAAGGAGCTCATCGAATTCGCCCAGAACGTCAACTCTCTCTCCTGGGTGAACAAGGGTGTGACCAAGCGCGATCTTCACAATGCCGTCGACATGATCGTTGGTGAGCAATCTCTACTTTGCACAGATTCTGTCCCTGTTTCACTTCACAGCCAAGATATCATGCGATTAAAGTAAAGGGCTGATTCACCTTCAAATTATCAAATTCGTTTCGCAAGTGGTTGGCTCTGTACGCAAAAATGCTGAAAGTTTCTCGGCAGATTTAACGGTGTTTCGCTTCAAACTGCTTGCGACACAAGACACGGAATTGTCGAACGCTAGTCTCAACGATATTTTAAGTTGATCTCCAAAAATGATGTTATTACAAACTTTCTCTATGATATCTAAGTCATCATGTCATCTAAATGACACAATGTGTTTTTTTGCAGCCAAAAACCAGGGGAAACTCCGTGATGCCTGGACCGATCTCTTGGGAAACCTCGGAAACATGGGAATCGGCCTCCTCGGACAGACTGTCGCCACTGGTCTTGGTGAACTACAAAACATTCTCAACCAGGGAGTTGGAAATCTCGGAAAGCGTGAACTTCGTGATGCATGGACCGACCTTCTCGCTAACCTCGGAAACATGGGAATCGGCCTCCTCGGACAAACCGTCCAGACCGGTCTCGGTGAACTCCAGAATCTCCTCAACCAGAATGTTGGAAAGCGTGAACTCGGTAAGTCTATTTTATTCCATTGAAATTGTTATCTCAAATTCCTTAAAGCTAAAAAGTACCACTGATTTCAGTGGTTGCGCCCACTGGATCCACAAAACTTGGAGATTTCTGAAAACGCAAGCACATTCCGATTAGAATCGTATATTGCATCCTCCCATAGCCGCTTCATAGCTAAGATGCACTCAAGTGTGAGTGTAGAAACGATGCAAGTGCGAGGAAGTTGAGGACAGTAGGTTGCAATGAACTCTCCCCCACTTATTAGGCTCAGGTAAATCGCGAAGAAACAGCTTTGCGTATTTGCTAATCTTCAATTGGTGTTGGACCAAATGGATATTGAGATGGCTGCCAAAACTTATCTACAAATAAGCGCTCACGCGGCGCATATCGCATGCAACGCTTATGTAGAGATAAGACTGATGCAATGACCCATATATCAATGTACTCGATATCATCACACACATACTTTTGTTATTTTCAACAACAGAACTCCGTGATGCTTGGACTGACCTCCTCTCCAACCTTGGAAACATGGGAATCGGCCTCCTCGGACAAACCGTCCAGACTGGTCTCGGTGAACTTCAGAACCTCCTCAACCAGGGAGTTGGAAACCTCGGAAAGCGTGAAATCGGTAAGCTCATCAGAAAATATATTCAGTCTTCTCAAGATTTTTCTCTAACGCATTATTTTAAATGCATTTGGTTTATTTTGTTCAGTGGATATTTTTAGGAATATGAGGGGCAGATACGTTGATTTGTTTGAATGTAATCACCTTGAATGCAATTTCATTATCAACTGAGCGTCACTGCGAAGTTTTGACATTTTCTCTTCCTCTCTCTCAGATCCTCGTATCGTCATCTCCGGACCCCTGATCGCCATCGGGACTGGTCTTGCCACTGGCGTCCTTACCCCACTCATCAACCAAGGAATCAGCGCCATCGGCGACGCCCTCGGTGGTCTATTTGGAAAGCGTGATCTTAGTGGTAAGAACCAATTCCCCAATTTAATCTGCATTAAAGCGTGTAACGTGCGTTCCGGAAGATCCGGTGTAGTTCTATTTAATCGTTTTGCCTATAGCAAAAAAACCTCGCCTCCTACCCCTCTCAGAAGGACTGAATTCTCGGTATCTAATCGGTAGTAAAATTACCTAATTAACGAAATGATACTAATACATTTTCAGCTATTGATGAGGCTAAGCTCCGTGACATCTGGTCCGACATCCTCAATGTTATCGGACAAGTTGCCCCAGTCGTTGTCCAAACCATCCCAACCATCATCTCCGCTATTGGCAAACGTGATCTTGGTAGGTGTATCATTACAATTTTGTTTGTTTGAAGAGTTGATTCAAAGTAGTTTATATCCTAATAGAAATGTTCGCTACATTTTCGTAACTTTGGCCATGCAATGGTTGAGAAAAAAAAGACTACTAATAATTTTTTGCATTGTAAGATCACGTCGAAGTTTTCATGTTCAAATGATTTTTTTTGTGTCACAAGCCAAACCTACAAGAATTATTTAATATCTACTTTTACCAATCATCCGATATTCAGCTCTTGATGAGGCAAAGCTCCGTGACATCTGGTCTGACATCCTCAATGTTATCGGACAAGTTGCCCCAGTCGTCGTCCAGACTCTCCCGACCATCATCTCCGCTATTGGCAAACGCGATCTTGGTAGGTGTATCATTACAAGCCTAATCTCTGGCAAGAAATACGGCCCTCCTACCCCTCTCAACTTCAGCTCTTGATGAGGCCAAGCTCCGTGACATCTGCTCTGATATCCTCAATGTTATTGGGCAAGTTGCCCCCGTCGTTTTATTCCAGACCTTCATCTCCATTAATGCCGAGCGCGATCTCGGCACGTTTTGTGTTCTAAACTATCGGACTAGATGATCTTCACTTAAGGCTATATGATTTCTCAATTTTAGCACAAGCCCGTGACGCATGGACCGATCTCCTCGCTAACCTCGGAAACATGGGAATCGGCCTCCTCGGACAAACCGTCCAGACTGGTCTCGGTGAACTCCAGAACCTCCTCAACCAGGGAGTTGGAAACCTCGGAAAGCGTGAAATCGGTAAGCTCATCAGAAAATATATTCAGTCTTCTCAAAATTCTTCTCTAACGCATTATTTTAAATGCATTTGGTTTATTTTGTTCAGTGGATATTTTTAGGAATATGAGGGGCAGATACGTTGATTTGTTTGAATGTAATCACCTTGAATGCAATTTCATTATCAACTGAGCGTCACTGCGAAGTTTTGACATTTTCTCTTCCTCTCTCTCAGATCCTCGTATCGTCATCTCCGGACCCCTGATCGCCATCGGGACTGGTCTTGCCACTGGCGTCCTTACCCCACTCATCAACCAAGGAATCAGCGCCATCGGCGACGCCCTCGGTGGTCTATTTGGAAAGCGTGATCTTAGTGGTAAGACCCTATTCCCCAAATCTGCATAAAAGCGTGTCACATGCGTTTCGGAAGATCCGGTGGAGTTCTATTTAATCGTTTTGCCTATAGCAAGAAAAACCTCCCCTCCTACCCCTCTCAGAAGGAATTCTCAGTATCTAATCGGTAGTAAAATTACCTAATTAACGAAATGATACTAATACATTTTCAGCTATTGATGAGGCCAAGCTCCGTGACATCTGGTCCGACATCCTCAATGTTATCGGACAAGTTGCCCCAGTCGTTGTCCAAACCATCCCAACTATCATCTCCGCTATTGGCAAACGTGATCTTGGTAGGTGTATCATTACAATTTTGTTTGTTTGAAGAGTTTATTCAAAGTAGTTCATATCATAACAGAAATGTTCGCTACAATTTCGTAACTTTGGCCATGCAATGGTTGAGAAAAAAAGACTACTATTAATTTTTTGTATTGTAAGATCACGTCGAAGTTTTCATGTTCAAATGATTTTTTTGTGTCACAAGCCAAACCTACAAGAACAATCTAATATCTACTTTTACCACTCATCCGATATTCAGGTATTGATGAGGCCAAGCTCCGTGGCATATGGTCTGACATCCTCAATGTTATCGGACAAGTTGCCCCAGTCGTCGTCCAGACTCTCCCGACCATCATCTCCGCTATTGGCAAACGCGATCTTGGTAGGTGTATCATTACAAGCCTAATCTCTGGCAAGAAATACGGCCCTCCTACCCCTCTCCACTTCAGCTCTTGATGAGGCCAAGCTCCGTGACATCTGCTCTGATATCCTCAATGTTATTGGGCAAGTTGCCCCCGTCGTTTTATTCCAGACCTTCATCTCCATTAATGCCGAGCGCGATCTCGGTACGTTTTGTGTTCTAAACTATCGGATAAGCTCGATGAATGATTTTAAAGAGCTGCATCAGAACCAAGTCGTTCTCGGTTTATTCAGATGATCTTCACTTCAGGCTATATGATTTCTCAATTTTAGCACAAGCCCGTGACGCATGGACCGATCTCCTCGCTAACCTCGGAAACATGGGAATCGGCCTCCTCGGACAAACCGTCCAGACTGGTCTCGGTGAACTCCAGAACCTCCTCAACCAAAGTGTCGGAAAGCGTGACCTAACCAACACCATCTCTACTGCTCTTCAGCCACATATTGATAATGCCGTCGCTGTAAGTTTATTCTTTTCTGTGCTGAACTTACTGTAGAGATTGCAATAAGTCCGTGACCGCCACGCGAAATCAGAAGAGGCCTCCAGAGGCTGCTCGTATATGTGTGACCGGTAGCACTACCAGCAACAATGCATATCTTAGACCCTCGATTTCTATCTTTTTGTCGCGATGCATTTTTATTAATACAGCCTGTGCATGCATTGTTGTTTCAGATTGCCGGTCAGGTTGGAAACACCATCCAGGGCCACGTGAACAACCTGTGGAACACCGTCCAGTCCCTCGGTCAGCTCCCAGACAAGCTTCAGACCCACGTTGATACCATCACCGGACACGTACAGAACATCATCGGACACGGAACCAACGCCGTCTCCTCCATCCAAGATGTTGTCACTGATATTCTCAGTAAGTCGCAATTTGAATTTCTATCACGTTGGCTGTCTATATTCTCTCATTAACTTAAGCTATCTGGCCATCTTGCCTCCTTTTTATCGTCTAATTTGCTTGGCATTTCAGACCAGACCTTCCAGAACATCGGGTCCAACGTCCAAGGAATCGTCTCAACCGGAGGTGACGCCGTCAACACTGCCATCAACCACGTCTCTGGAGGCGGAAACTAAGATGCCCTTTTCGTTTTTTCTGTATTTTCGTTTAATTAAAAAGATAGATTAAAACATTTTGGCTCGACCCAGTTTCTTCTATTACATGAACATGTGCATACATCGGCAGACGAAAGTAAAAGAGGACATTTAGGTACTTATCCCCTTTTATTGATTAGAAATATAACTAAATTGATTATTCTTTTGTGCTACATGTAGATGACTGATGAAAATTCGGAATATCCGTGAGAACTCCTAATTGGGATGTTGCTACGTTTCAGGATAGTGCCAGTCGTAGTTTGATCAGTAGGACTTCCTTAACATATAGCAATGAGAACAAGAGCAAATCCGTCATTCCAATTCGTTTATTACATCTTCATAAATAAGAGCTTTAATTACAAGTTTGAAGTGTTAAAAGGAGCTGCAGTATGTTAAGAACAAGATCTTTTCTATTCTGCTGATAATAAAAATGGTACAGAACTGTTGAATGAAAGAACTGGAAATCTACCTATGATTTCATGTGAAAGGTGTATGTATAATACAAAACGACTCGGATAAAATATGTTACGCTATAGTGTAACTAGCATTCGTGACATAGAAAGTGTGAAAAATGCTTAAAATTGATCTAGAAAACTTGTAGAAGTTGCAGTGTGTCTCAACAAAGCGAAGTCACGAACGAATAGCTTGACCTGCAAGCAACTACTTAGGTTGGATTCCGGCTTCTTCCTACTTCGCTGATGCTGCACGTAGCACGACTTGTGTACTTTTTTCCAAGAATTGAATGTTCGAAATGTTACGTTCCTTGATTCGTCGAAGCGTCGGTACCTCATGAATACACGAGATCAAGACGCTTGCGATACAAAACATCGAAAAGATCAAATACAGTATGAATCGCATGGAATAGTTCATGGGATAATTGTGAACAGAATTCTGCCTTGTTATTAATGTGTTTACAGCGTGTGTAGTTGTTCCAACAACGCACTCTTTCTCAGGATACCATTACTTAGAATCTGCGCGACTGCGGCTAAACTGCAATGCAGTTTTTATTTGTGTTTGGGGGACGAAAGTGGTATTAAAATGGCGAAACGACGAAATCTACACTGAGGACCGAATTGATTGAATACGTCAATGTACTTCATGTAGTTGGTCTAGTCTATTCTTGTTCCTCCGGGATCGTAGTTGACCCATTCTCCTTTATTTCACTATTTTTTCCCTTTAATTTGCCAGCCATCCGCATCGCCTGGAAGGCCCTGATTACCTTGATTGGCCGAAGCAGCTTCTGTCGAATGTGTTCCACCTTTTCTATAACCACGTGGTTATCAGGGTCAATGTCCATAGACTTCGGATTGTCAATCTCTTTCGCTTTTAGGAAGCCTCGCTTTATAGCCTCCCCCACGTACATCTTCTCACCCGTCACATTGTCATTATAGGCGCCACTGGCCCTGTCAATCAAACCAATCAGAGTCGCTTGCTTGAACGAAATACGGCGCTTTAACCGCCTGTCAACTACGGCATTGATGATGTACGACTTTGATGTCTCTTGCGGTTCTTCGTCCTCCTCGTCACCACTTTCTGCGTCTACGTCAGCGAAAACCAACTTCCGATTGACTGCTTCTGAGATGAGCATTTCATTCCCTGATTTCGGATTTTTGTAAATGGAGCAGGTCTCGTCTAAAATGTGCTGCGCGAGGGCTTCGTCTTTCTGTAACATTTTACCGGTGACTGGGTGAACCACACAGCTTACGTGGTACTTCTTCGACTTCGTTGGGTGCTTATGTCTGATCGTGACTAACCCAAGGGAATGGGCCCGATCCTCCTTTTTCGTAGCAGTCTGGAAAGTCACAACGATCCTCCCATCATTCATAGCCTCGGGGATCGGACAGCGCTCTCCTGTCGAGATGTCAACATACTCGCCATTACCCTGGTCAAGGATGCCGTACTGGCATGCATCCTTCATCGAGATTACTTCACCATTTCTCGGGTCGATGACACCTTCTATGAAGAACCGCCTGCGTTCCTCACCACTCTGATTTGTGATCTGTTCCGACTCCGCTGTCTCCGACTGTTCACCAAAGGAGAAGTCTGAGTATTCGACACTACCGGCGCTGCTGGGGGTCATGGGCGACTCGGGAATGTAGGTCACTTCTTCCACGCGTTGGATTTCTTTGGTAATGTACGTCACTTCCCAGAACCTGAAATTAGAAAACACAAACAAACTAAAGGAATGACATCATCAAGAACCCAAAATTTGATGAATAAAAATGAGAAAATTTAACGAAACTGTCGGTTGTTCCAGCAGCAAGCAGCTTGGTCAATGAATTTCTAACGACAATGCGATATCCGCTCTCAAAATGCCACTTCGTTATCGCTATCAAAATCTGAATCTCTATTATCGCCACAAATTCTCATTCTCTCACCGTCTTATTCTGGTTCCCTCGTCCGATTTGGGCCCGACATTCATGCGCAGGACCTGCAGCCCTCCCTGTGGATCGTATTCGAGGTTATTATTAGTCTTCTTCAGGTCGTCGACCATTGACTGAAAGAAATACATGTGTTAGGTCCTTGAATGGCATTTCGTCGATGATTTCACGAAGTAACCAATCAGCACATTTTTCATTTTGAGAAAACTCCACTCAAAGATTCCGGAAAGTTTAAATGACTCTGTGCATTACATATGTACGAGTATACGAAATGCATGAATAGAGGGTAAAACTGCAGGCTGGTCACTTTGTTGCGAAAGGCTTAACCAATACCCTTTTAACTTTCTTTGGTTCTCCTTCGAATGAAAAGAATTAGACAATGGCCTTAACAGAGACTGGTTTGTTCATACCAACAGCTTATGGTCATATAATCAACTATTAGCATTGAGCTCTTCTGTGTGTATGTGCCACTTACTAATCCCTTCCTTGATCTTGGGACAATGGCATTGCGTTATAATGCCTCTCAACTCGCAGTTAAAATAGTTCAGCCTTGCCCAATACGTGGTCTATTCTCTTTAAACAAAGCCCACTCGTACCCAGGCCTAAATTCCCATTGTTCTTCTGTCTTATCAAAGGGCCACCATGGCGAATCTTGGTAACATCGACCCCCACGAAACGGCTTCCAGGCCTACATCGGCAAGGGTATATGAACTCAATGGGACGATCCGAAGGGGAAAGAGCGCATACTTTTGCACCACACTTACCTTGTACTGTTCCATGATGTTGGAGAGGACCGAAAATTCATCGCGCATCTCCTGACTTGCAGTTCTGTCAGCTGAAAGAAGGACATATGCTTTGCTTGCAATTGACTTAAATAGGTCATTGGCCGCTTGGTACGGGCGCACAGATTACCAAATTTGATACTGCTCAACGTCCTCAGGTGAAGCAAGAAGCATGTTTTGCTTTTAGGCTCATTGACATCTTCAAGATGGAGGGATGGTGACTGTAAAGTTCACATTGCCCATCAATTTACCTGTTCCATCACCAGACCCCATGGAAGCACGGACCATCAGACTTCTGATAGCGCCAAGCAGTTCCTCTTGGCCATCAACATTAGTCAGGTGACTGTTTGCAACGCCCTCTAACGTGCTTAGTGTACCCTGTAGAGATTCCTTCAAACCGTTGTCAGAACTCTGGAGAATTTCGCGCTGGAATGAAAGAATGTGAGCCCAGGTAAGCCCAAACTTCGCCGCCGAGAATTGGTGAATCAGATAATTTGTTAGTGCCATTTCATGATGGTTCCCGCTTAGTCACAGTGCAACTATACATGTACACCATCGATGTGCTCACTGCCCATAGGAAACTGCCAGTGCCCCAAACTTGGCGCCCCTGTCTGGTAACAACTTTAAAAGGATCGTCACATCACTTAACAGAGTCGACCATCTCTTACCTTTTCCTCCTTAACATTTGTAAGATGTGTGGTCAAGAAGCTGACGAGACTTTCGGTGGCGATCTTTGTGGTCCGAAAGAGGGCGTCATTCAACTTGGTGTGAAGTCTGTAAACGAGAGACATTGCTGTTTATTTAACAATGTATCAAAAGACTGCAAATTAAATTTTCGTAGTGAACTACGATATTTCTTTTTTTGATTTTTCTTTTCGCTAATCGAGGATATTCGCGAAATCCCCAAAACTATTTGACGGTTCGCAGTACCATCTCCGAATGAAGCCGAACGTATCGCCAAATATCACTTCGGGGGTAGAGCAGGGAGATGAGAAGTGATTTTTTCACTTCCCAGGATTCAAGGTATTTTTCAAGGTATGTTTGATGACAGCTGATCTGTCTTCGCTGTGAAACTCCTCTGATATGATCGAAACTAATCTTGGAATCACGAGACGTGTTTACTATACTCACTCTTGTACTTCCTCTTCCGCTCTGTCATCTGGTCCAGGAAGAACTAATAATATAGATGGCGCTGTGTAAATTTTACCAGTATCCTCCCGCTTTACCTTCCATATAACTCTGTCGGAATTATCTATGAGTTGAAGCTCCTCGCCACGCTTCAACATCAACTGAAACAAAGATCAGGGGAAGACGCTCACTAGCCGTGTTGGACCAGGCAACAGAACGAATAAAAAATTACAGCAAATGCCTTTATTTTTGTACGGAAAGATCTGCTATAAGATGTACATGGGTTTTCAGTAAAAGCATTTACTATAGTTTTTACTCATGTCACCCATCGGAAGGGAAATCAGACACGTTGGCTAGCCGTGATGTTTGATACAAGATATGGCCTTTCGCATTGATAACCGATGACATTAACTTACTTACATCTTTATTTTTGATACTATATATGGGTACTACTCTTTCTGGTTTCTCCACAGCAGCAAGTCTTTTCCTCAGACAAGGTGTCTCTAAGGCTTCTTGGTATAGACTCTGCACCTTGTCTACAGTCTCTTGGTGAACCGTGGTTATACCCTGTGAAATAGGAGAAAATCATTACCTTGGCAAACAATCTTAACCTTAGTACAAGACACTGTCAGACTCGGACCGGTAACCAGTCGCACTAGTGCCCCTGGCGTTTTGAAACTCGCTTAAGATAAAAAATGTCCATCGATCAAACTGTTCTCCTCAGCTTATATATACCTTCCGAAACCGGCATATCTGAGGCGTATCCTTGGCTAATGCGGACTTTGCACATTGAAAACCTACCTCGATTATACCATTCCACTCCTCCAGCTCCTCAATCGTGGCCGCTACTCGCGCGTGAAGTGCCTTCTTTTGAATCTCGTGTAGCTTATTTAAGATATCTTTGTCCGCCTCTCGGCTGTCGTCGATTAACTACAAGGAAATCATGTGAAATGCGTCAGCGGCATAGCAAAAGCTGGCTGCCAAGATGACAATTAGACTTTCTTCGCTAGACAATTAAAAGGTATCTATGGTGGTCGTCATGCAATGATTGCTTTCAGTCAACACCTTTGGTGGTATGCATTTCCCTACTTCTTTCTCAGAGGTAAGCCATGATGCAATTAAAGTCCTCATTACCACTAATGTCGGAACCATGGTTGAACAGAATGGCGTTCGTATCATTGTCTAATTTCGAGGCGAGCTAGGCCTTGCATATTTCTCATTAACCCTACTGGTCAAGGTGCCAGCTGGTGCCGTGGCAATTGATTGATTATTGAAAACAAACTCGTCCTCATATATTTCTGCATTGCCAGCAGCTTTGATTGTGATAGCTACATCATACCTTTCTCCATCTGCTGGTGCACTGATAATGTAACTCCAAGCAGTTGATGAGACGGGATGCCCACGGGTGCTTCGCGTCGAGATGCAGAGTACTGTCCTATTAATTAGAAACATTGGGTTAACAGGAGCGAAATACAGTGGGGAAACATCGAGGTTGCTGCTTCCTTATCCAGCACTACTCACTGGTCCATTGTGTGACTATAATACCTCAGACGTTTTATAGATAGTAGTGCGAGATCATCACCGACTCGATGTCGGTCAAGAAGTGTTTTGTTTTAATGTTGCCCCGATTTTCTTCTCGTACATCTACAATCTGCCAAGATACGGATGTAGCAATCGGAAATCTATCATTTTCCATGTGAAAATACCATTTTGAAAATATTGCTTACATTTGATGATGAATCACCAAAGGCAAATTTACTTGCACGTTCTTCACTTGCCAACAGTTAGACCAATATCTTTCATAGAGTGCATTCGAATAATTTCTAACATGTTGTCTTTACTAAAAAAACATTGATCGTGATGACGAAAAACAAACAACTTGTAATGTACATAGATGTGATGCTGTACGGTTACAAAACGAGTCAGGCAAGTCTCTGACAGTTTCCACATAGACCATATCGGAAAAGTACGAGTGAAGTGGTTCTTAAGTATGCTAGAGCTTAGCAATTTTGATATAAGCGTCTAGTATTACTGTCCTAGAACTGGGTGAAGTGTATAGCTGCATCTGCCAGGATTCCGAAGCTCTACGGTTGAATACCAAACCTGCTGATACTGACATCTGAGAATTAGATACGAGACACCAGTGTAGGAGTTTTAGGAGCATTTTGTTTGCAAAACAGCCTTAAAATGGTCCTTTTGATCCGATATATATGCATCTCTGAGCAACCAGACAGAAGAAAGGCTTCCTTTTATCGGCCACTGAGATCGTTGCAGCAAGGAAAAAAGTACTTGACTTTTCACGACGTTTTACCAATCAATTTCAAGATACCAGTAAGACTATGCAAAAAACTTACATTATATTTGAGGAGATTCTCATTTTCGATTTCATCCCCGTACACAACACCTCTGATAAGCTCATCACACATGTGCTGGAAGATGACAAAAAAGGAAATGAGTAGTAATGACCGTGACGCCAGTAAAGAAAGAAGTTGTCATTCTGCTTAGAGGAAGATACAGGCAGGAGCCAGGTTGGCCTGATTTAGTTTCGATAAATCACCGATATATGTCTCTACTGTCTCACTGTACATCGCAGTAGATTAGTACCGATGTACTACGAGACAGTAGAGATCGAGATGCACGCCGCCTGTAGGCTCAGGAATATGTTTATCAGGCTTTATTCTAAATCAGTCCAGGCGTACTTCTATAACTAGGCATATTGTTCATTAATGGTTAAGTCTCCTACTTAAATTCACCTTTTTTCAACGCTCGGCATAACTGTTATTTCAAAAATTCAAATCAATGGTCAATACAGACACAAGTACCCCATCAACATAGTTGTCACATACATACTCGACCTTGGTATGGTCATATTTATTCTCACTGGTATGTTTGAACTTGCTATTTATAAAGTCGTTCAATAACAGTTCAAGATATCACGCATTTCTTTTGCAAAGTCATTCAATAAGAGGTCTAGATATTAGATTTTTTTTTTCGGCTAGAGAATATCAAGGAGTTGTGCATGATTGAAACGGTTTGGCATGATTAGATAGCGAAACCAGAACTTTTCGTTTGGTCGAATAGGTTAAAATCATCGAGTAGTTGTACAATATGGAAAAAGACTAGTAAATGCTTTTAATCAAAATTACACTAGCATTACACGAAGTCTTCCCGTAAAAAACTGAAGTAAAGGCATTTACTAATACTCAGAGCACCATACGTATTATTACACGTACATATTGATAGAATTAAGATGTATATGCTTGATAGAATGAAGATGTATACGGTATGCATGTACGTGTATCTTCATTGATGAACAGCATACATTCGGTTAATGTTGTTGCGGTTGTCGTTTCTTTCCATGCTTACCGTGCAGAACTCGAGAAGCTGTGCCTCCGTCTTAATCTCCTCTTTATGCGCCATGTCGATGCTCCAAATTATGTAGATCAAGACAAAATGGACACCTGAAAACAAAAAGTATTAAAATAGTTTTAGGACCACTTAAGAACAATGTGCCATGTGCTCCGAATGCCTGCAAACGCATTGCCAAAGAGAGCACTCACATGGACACCACAGGGGAGACGGAATAGAGGCAGACCAAGAGAGACCTGGCGGCGTTCCATGGCAAAGGAACTTCAAGAGAAGGGCCTAACGTGGGAGGCAGCCAGACAGCGAGCAGCCAACAGACTTGAGTGGAGGACCCTGGGGAACGCCCCATGTGCCACCTAGGGCACGAAGGGTCCTAAGTAAGTAAGTAAGTAAGAACACTGTTCTCGTGTAAAATGGAACTGTTCCTCTCGCCGTGGTTTGGCAGAACACATTGACATCACCAGGACTGTGGCAAGGCAGGGGTATTTCCCCAGGCTTCACTGAAAAATGTGTTTTTCACGTAGATATTTTTTTGAATGAAATACACGTACATGTACACGTACTTGTAAAGTGGGAGGCAAAAGCAATGTCGACAGAACAATATTGAAATGTATTGATCAATAGGTTAACAGGTACTTCAAAACCAGCTGTCGACACTGTCTGGAGTTAAAAGTTAACCTATCAATCTCAATGCATTAAGTAGGTCTGTGTGTAACAAGAGATCTGCATGTAAAGCTTGCAGTATTACACACGAAAAACAGCAACGCGTGAGTTAGGTTCAACAGATGTGAAACACCCTGTAAATTGCATCATTTTCCATACAGTCGTTTGCAGAGAAACCTTGCGATGTCTGACACTTGATGGGTCTTGCCTTAACCACTATTTGGGGATTTATTTCCTGCCCGAGCGGTATAACTTAAAAAAACTATTTAGATCAACGACATGAAAGTAATGCTCATACATCATTATATACTTGTGTAAACGAAATAATTGCATTGTCAAGCTTAATGGCCTTGTTTTTCTGACCGTAATTTACTAATATGACAAGTGGTGGTTAATTATCTAATAACCATATTATACAAAATACTTGATAAATAGCACCTGCAATTATAAAAAAGCGTCCTCCACTGATTAATATCATAGAATTCCTTCAAAGTATGCCAATTTCAAGTGTGGGAGTCTGATCTCTGGAAAACAAACACTGACTCCGACCCTTGAAATTGGTATTCACTTCGTTTTAAAAGTGTTCTAGTTGCATTAGGATTTCAAGTCCTAGCCAAAATGGCGGTGCCTATGGTCGACCCATTATCTCCGACATCACGCGGACTGTTGACGCAAACATGTACCTTCTGAGAGTCTGACCTTCCATTCGTCCTCGTCACCAACTAAGCAAGACACAGAAATCAGAATAGCTAATCCGGCTATTAAGAAGTTCAGGGTATATAAACAGGAGAAGTATCCTTGCTCTGGTCTCTGCCATTCCTGCAGATGGTGAAGTGTCTTCACCATAAAGGCCACCAAAAAAATAAATAAATCGGCGAAGAACACAATCCGAAAATGGGCAGGGTAGCCGATATGTTTTCTATATATCAACTATCATGATCAAACACTAATAGGTGATATGTACACACAATATCAAGTATTAAAAGCTGGTGTCATTTCATTTGTGCATGTGTCTGCATACACTAGTATGTCACGTGGCAAACAGATGGAATGATTTTCCTCACAATTAAAATGGGCCAAATAAGTAGTAGTCGAACCAATCGAACAATCGGGTAACGTGGATAGTTGTTCTTGATAAAACATGATCCGTCAGCGGTCCTTGGTTGTCTTTTGTCCATTCGCAAATGTTATCTCAGAAGGTTTTGGGCTCTGGGGCGCGAACTACTAATGGTTTTGATATAAAAACAACCAATACGGTGATACTTCGGGATTTGGTATCGAGATTGGAGGTATTGGTTGTCTCCCGAAGCACTACTGCTTCTTCAACTTGACCCGAGCGCTGTTTGGTGCGTCAACCAGTACCGACATTGAGGTATCAATTTCCATTATAATTTCAAGTCTGAGAAAAATAAACATATTCATTCTGTCCGTATTCAGTTGATAAAGGCTCCAAGTTAGAGTTTATTTGCCGGCAAAATCTCAGTAAGTGAGCGTTGTTTACCCTTCCTCTAGATCGATTTCGTCTGCACACGTGCTATGTTTACTCTCTTCTGTCAGTCCATTTCAGCACCGTAGCTTTTTGTGTAAGACGTGTATGATGAGAGTAAAATATAATGTAATTGGACAAAAATCAAATAGTTATAATAGGTTATAGCATGTTTACCTGCCCGGAGGGTAAACTATTGGTGTTTGCTGATATTTCGAGAGTAAACTCAAATAAATAGAGCAAGACGAAAGTTGGCCTTCTAGAATCATCTCGAATCAAATCCATTGTTGTTCGATGTGATATGTTTACATAGATTTTCCTTGCATTTTGCTGCGCACGCTTTGCCATTTTAAAGAGCGTATCTTTTTCATTGTACATCAGTTTAACTACCATGGAAATGTGCCAATTCAAAATGAGAAGGTTTTTCAGTGTTTGGTTTATGAGAATCGGCTTCTCCAAATGATAACCTCAACTTCAGCACCCTTTGTTCATTTTACGATTGACAGAACAGGGTCAAACCATTGAATATAGTCTTATTAACATCATTAGCTTTGTGAATATGTACTATTATCGCCTGAGAAAGCATCTTTAGTCCTTGACGGCCAATGACGAGGCTTTAATTAATGTATACTTTTAACCTCAATTCCAGGCTTTAACCTACTCGACAGCTGGAGAGGTCTATACATTGCAGTACCATGTGTGTTTCAGGGTCGCACTTGTCGCCCCGAACATGGCATTGAAAACTTTCATTTGATGGTTTAATAATTACTATGTCAATGTTTTAATGACGATATCAACTGAATATCATTAAGTTTGTACTCGACGAGGGAGTCTGGAGCAATGACCGACATTGGGCAAAGGCTTTTATCAGTTGTTTGCAACGCATTTCAGATGTACTCACTAAAGAACATAATCTACACGGTGACGTAGTCAAAACTTCGAAATATGGAAACCTAAATCTCCTCTATCTCAGTATTATTTCCAGCGCGACTCATGTCCGTGTTCCGAAAAAGTTTACTCAAAAAAGGACTATTATCCTTAGTCAGAGGACTCTACATAAATATAATTTATTTTAGACTCATTTCAGATCCCCTGTGATGGGACTTGGCCGAGTTTTCAGTAAGTATGTATGTCAATGGACAATAGTATGGCACTTGATTTCTTCAATCATCCTATCACCCAATTGTTGTAATTAGTCAGCACACGCCTGGTTCAGAATGTTAACGCTGCATCAGTAAATAGCCGCATGATTTGTTTTTTGGGTTTAAAACAACTGTTGGAGTAATAGGCCTACCACAGTAGGACTTTTTTGTAAATGGCTAGTCAGGTCGTTGTGGAGAAATCAGGTCAGACTCTGAGGTAATTTCTGGAGGATGCAGGATGGCCAAGTTGCTCAACGAGTTCAGTCACTCGCCTTCCATAGAAAGCCAAGGACGCCACACCTGGCGTTCTTTAAAGAGGTCCTCCAATGTATATTGTTGCTCTGCATTACATTGTAAACGATACTCTGTATAAAAGGGTACTGGAATATTTTTCATATTTTTCATATCGATTGAGTGCAGGGTGTGAAATGATATAGTTGCGACACCAAAACGTCTGCAGCGAAAACGTAGCGCAATGTAAAGTAAGCAGAAGGCGATACTTCCTCCAGTATCAAGAAGATCTCGAATTTGCTCCAAGAGAGAGAAGAACCTTTAACAGAATGATACATGGTCCAGTCGATTGTATTGGGAGTTGCGCGGAAGAACGCTGAAATCTGAACGCTGAAGGCTGAACGCTGAAGGCAAGAGTATGGGATAGGCGACTCGCCAGCCAATGCGCTGGAGCTGGGAATGATCTCCAGCGGAACCTGACATTGAATTTGAACGGAGAAGCCACAGCAACAGCAAGGATCATTATCCCGCGATAAAGTGACAAAGTAGTTTAAGGGTTGACCATAGGTACCACCATTTTGGTTAGAACTCGAAATCCTGAAGCAACTAGAACACCTTCAACATTAAGTGAATGCCCATTTAAAACCTCGGAGGCTGTTTTCTGGGAGACATACACTCCCACCCTTGAAATTGGCATCCACTTCGTCGTGAAAGAATTTTATTGGCTTTCGGATTTTAAGTTCTAGCCAAAACGGTGGTGCCTACGGTCAACCCTTTAAGTTAAAGGAACTTACCGAAAGTGTATCCCCGATTTACTCCATGAGTATGATTCTAGTGAACTACATCGTCATGACAGCCATGCTTGCAACTGATTCATAGCTTTATCATCCTACTGATATATAATATCAGCCAAGTTCATAAGTGCCAATTAATGGAGACCGGCAGTGTGATCACGTCCAGTGTTGCTCTGGTACAAACGGCAGCCAACGTCCGCAGTACTTCAGAACTTCTAGCGGGACGAGAAGCTTGCCTGGGTCTCGCATTGCCAAACCGCGCGAGAGATACGCATTGTACATATTGTTGTTTTATGTAAATATCAAGTCGGCCGGGGAAGTATTGATCAATAATGTTCAGAGGAGCATTCGTTCCTTGCTAATGGAAACTTGGAAAGGAGTCAGGACTATGCATAACATGTCGAAAAGTTGAGGCCTTGTGCGTCGTCGAGAATTGCGCTGTTAAGATTCGAATAACATTATCAAGCAGTTAATCCATCATTGAACTATCATGAAAATATTGATGGGATATTTGTGACGCTCGAAGTCCACACTTTTTCTTTGGGTTCATTGGACCGAGAAAATATCGATGAAGGACAACCGGTATGTGACCCGGAACAACCTAGCTTCATTGTGAAGGGTAATATCGTCATTTGTAACGTGCCACGTTATTCGAATTTTATGTGGTTCAATATTTATTTTCATTTTAATGAACATTTAAGGAAGAATTAAACAGTTACTTTAAAATATTCAAGCCGTGACTTTTCTGTGGGTTGGATGTACTAATGGCGACTTTCGCCTAGTGTTCGCATCGTTTGGGGCTCTGTAGCGTAAACTACTGGTCGGATTTCGTTGATGTTTGGTTTATTCACAACTGTACATTAGTAGTCACTGACCACTTAAGACAGATGTTTAAATATTACTAGGATGATACGCTTAAGTATACCCTACCTTGGACAAAGGCTTGTGTTGGAATGTTGCGTCCCTTGAATAATCCGATGTAAAATGCCAGCTGAGTGATACTTCCAATGAATAGCTGATGAACGAAGTAAACGGTGTGAGCGTACTAGGAGAGAACTTGAGAAGCAACTGCAACAGCTCCGACGAGGAAAATTTTATGCCACCCTCTTTAGAAATAAAGGTTTTTCAGCTTTTGAAAAAGCTTTTCGACCAACACGAATATGCCTCCCGTAGAGGTTTTATGGTTAAGTGAAAAACTCCAAATAATGGTTTGTCAGAAGTTCAAAAACCTTCTTATTTCTAAGACTGCGGGTAGAATGCTTCTCCCAGGGGTTACATGTTGATGTGACCTAAATATCTCCAAACAAAAACCATTCAAAACAGTGCACAAACACCTACAAGTCAAAAAAGTCACAATTCTACGGGTCTTAAGATTCGAATTTCAGGGTTCTGGGGTCCTGTGTTCAGAAGGGTGTGTCTGACGAACGAAAATAAAATGATGAAGATTGGATATTGAGATCCTACCTTATCAATACGAGTATCCGGTAACTGATTTGGTATCCTCTGGGTTTAAGTTCTTGTCCAATCTACCTCCATGTTACGAATAAATCAGTTCAGGAAGCTCGTGCTCAAATTCCAAGACATTGAGGTGTGTTATGTGGTGTGGTAGTGATCTGACGACCATAAATCAAACTTTGAGATATGGCATAGAGGTGTTTCCTTGTGATGATATATTTCGATCCAGACAATGTCTTCCACCAAGATCTACGCTGTTGTAACTCTCATTTGTACTAGCCACAATCCGACACACCACGTGTGTGAGTGGTGGAGCTTAGTTTAAAGTGAATTTCGCACGAGCATGAATGCGCTTCTTTTTCCCGCGCCGCGGTCGGTATCAAAGCCATTGGTGCATTGAGTCATAACAATGAAATAACGCCAGTTTCTGAATGAAACCCAATTGTCCCGATTCCCTGACTGATCTGCGCTGGAGTTTTGAATAGAAGATGAGAAGATGGGCGAAAATGCTGATCATGCGAAATTCGCTTTAATTCACTAAAATCCATGGCCTACTTACCCATCCTTGACGATTATGATATTCATAAACAAAATTGAAAAGACGAGCGTACTTATGGTCAAAAGAGCGGCAAGAATGTGCGTGAACGGTAGCGGTTCTGTGAGTCACCAAACTTTTAAGCTAGTCATGATTTCTGATTTACCGGTGAGGTCGTAACACAGTAGATTTTCAAAGAATGGATGCTTCAGATACGTAGTGCGTGGTAATACTAAAATATCTCTAGTACACTACACTGTCATGGTCTCTATCGAACCATATTCCCTCGGAATACAATAGGGGCGGACATTTTCGACTGCTACACCGGCATAAATAAATGGGTCTTCGATTCCTTGTACGATACTATCATGGAGCCATCTAGGAGAATGGTTCTGCTTTAGGAAAATGTAAAATCACATCGACCCGAAACTGCAAAGTCATCGGACTGATGAACAGAATTGATGCATAAAAGCTTCCGGAGTACCGGAGTTTCGCTCGCAGCTACGGGAGGAGTTTAGCCGTGGGTGATCGTGCCGTCGCAATCAATGCTCTGACTCGTATCTATGTTCCAAAAGGTCTGTGCTCACCAGCTGTGTTTGTGTCTTCAAAGCCTGTTTTCAACAAAGTTATTATGCACTGATCGACTGATCATCAAGGGCAGAGGAAGGGTGAGAAGAAAGCCTAATCCTGACAGTACCTCGATCCCAGCCCAACCAATTCTTATCTCTGCTTCAAGATTTGTGTACACCGACAACATGATTTCAGCGTTGCCTTTATCTTACGAATGGCCAAAATTGCCTTGAGAATTTATGAGAGCAGAAATGCTTGGTTAATAAGTAACTCCCACACTGTGATATACTGTATAACCCATTAATAAACAACATTATAGACACCTTCCCTTGAATGCTTGATAACCCATGTCGGCATAAATAATGATGAGTGATTGTGCGAGATCGATACATGACAATCTCACGATATTTCACCTTGGTCGGTTCAATGAATGGATAATGGCGGCTCTCTGCCTGGCAACCACGTCAACACACGGGTTGTACACCAGCTCTGTACTACACGTCTCTTGCCAACAATCAGGTAAGTTTTCGATTTTTTAAAACGAATTGAGATTTTTATTTCAACCAGGTTTGATAACCTTGGAAGATTGGGTTGTAGTGAACCTAGAAAGCTAATGAAAAGACTGTGCGAGCTACTTGTACTATCTTTAAGTACTGTTTAAGTGTGGGTATGTTGATACCAATAGCAAAGTGTCATGACAGTTATGTTTCACTGTCATTGTCAATGCATCATGTCACTAGGGAATGTACATTCATGTCGTCTCAATGTTTACGTTACCATGTTGGCGTTTGGTGGTGGTAGAGTTCGTGTTGGTGGTGGTGGAGGGTTGAAATACACTGGACACTGTTCAATTACAATCACTGCTATATTCTTCTCTGATGGCAACTGCTGTGATTATTCTACCTCAATCTCGCTGTCGCCGGAACGATAAACACCAATGGCAGAATACTTCAATCATGGTAAATGATCCATCCGAGTGACAGAGAGTCGTGTAATGTAGCTAACACATTTGACATTCCTTTGAATTGCTAAAAGATGGTTTGCTAAATCAATTTCAGCCGTTTTGTTATCACCTTTATCAACATGAAATACTGTTTCAACGATCTAAGATAGGCCTACATGCTCCGCAATGTTTTCAAGCCACCACGGCATGGCTGGATTCGCCAATCACTCGCCATCTTGGTATGATGTGGTGAACTTGGGACTCCCAGACGTTTTAGGATGGCATGAACAATTGTTACAATGCTACTGTATGTTATCAAGTGCCACTGAAATAGTTTCTTATAGTATCACCCCTATCAGCTATCGAAATATAAGCATTTCATTAGACGAGACCATTGATTCACCAACAAGCTTGTGTGACATTTTGAACTTGGCTGTTCTCATGTATTTTCTATTAGTCCTTTTCTCTTGAAATTGAACAGTGTGGCCAACTTCCCCTAGCATCTTAATGTTGTCAAACTCGGAAACATCGATTCGGGATGGGGTCTTTCACTATGAATAATGTGACCTACATGTAGCCCATGTTTTCACAAGCGCTTTGAGAATGTTGTACATTATAAAGCACCGTATAAGAACTTGCGTCTGTTAAAACCTTTTTACCAATGCATGCCGTTCACGGAGGCGCATCAATCGGTACAAACAATAGAATCTATCAATAGCATACCGGTTACGCTTTTCATAATACATTCGATCGATATGCCTAGCCTATCCTCCATAGAAATTTCACAAACAACTTTCTTGACTCTGCCAAGCACGAATTTAGTTCATTTAGTTTATGTATAGGATATACATTGTATAGCACGAGAGGCGGTGCAACGGCCTATGTTGGATATTAAAATTGCACATTTTTTAGGTTCACCTATAACACCTTATTGGCCCGATTTAGGATGATGAATCCACCAATCCCTGACCTTATCCTCCAGATTCCTTTTGAAAATTGTTGCTTTCTTCTTAATTTCAGTTGACTCACGATCAGAATGGAGCACGACCCGAAATCGTGTACATGCCCTTGCCATGTGCAATGCACACATGTAAGCACAGACAGGCCAAAGTACAATCGTATAGATAGATATTTGATGACGCCACGACAATTTGTAACACGTTGCGCGCGCACACTCTGGTTTGATCATTGCGACATCAAATTGAACCGTTACTGTATACAGCATAATTGAGACCATTTGTCACCTTTTTATCAAATCATCCGCTGTGATGTTCTCCCGGTTTACCTAGGAATGTTTTGGACCATTTCGTCTTTCAGTTAAACACTTATTGTAGGCCCTATAGCTTCTTCTTCTCATCAAACAATATGTTTTCAGCACAGCAGCAATGCCAGTAGTCGTCAGCAGACTCCAGAGGCCCCATGCACCCAAGCCATGGTGCTGATCCGGTTTGCCGAACACAAGATTCAGAGGTACCTGAACGCCATCACGAGCGTCAAGTCCATCATGAAGGTCTATGGAGGCAAATCCTTCGGGGTTGTCGACCATGTAAGTGATGAAAAAAAACAATGCTGTATACAGACAGTGTCTTGGAAATTACATGAACACTGTGTTGATGTAGCTGTCATTGGCGTAGTTCAGACAAGTGAATTCTTTTATAAACGGGCTCAGTTTAAGAAATGGGGTCTCCTTGCTTTGCAACCAGCTTACTAGGTTTGGAAATCATATCATACATGTAGGCTATAGTGATAAGGTGAATGGTGATATGTATTGACAATCCGTTATTTCCTGACTCCAGCTAAAGAGATGTGACAGCACTGGTTGGATTGATGGCTACCTGATCGGCATCTCCGTGTTCGGGGACGTTCGAGGAGCAAAGGACTGGTACCGGTCAGATGTGTTCTGTAATCAGCACGACTGGCTTGACGATACTGACATCATCGTTGTGCAGCTTAGGCAACCCGTGGTCGAATACCGTAAGTGAATCTATTTTACCACAACAATATCGTACTCCCTGCTTGGTTCGGGTCACCGAATCGGTTGGAATACTCCCTGGCATACGATACGACTAATCGAACCATTCCACGAGGAATTTCCGCCATGGGCTTGAAGTCGGCGCGTTCGGCCGCTTCATCGAGGGGATTCCTTCTGGCCGCTTCCTTCTAAACTCTCTCTATCTCTTCCAGCGGACAAGCGGTCAGTCTTCATGATGGGCAACTATATCATCAAGGACGAGATCTGTTTCCAGAGTGAGTTCATGGACAAGGTCAACCCGATCTTCAAGGGATCAGGAGGCAATGTACTCGCTGATACAACACCTGAGAGACTGCATGGGAACTGGAAAGCGGGCCGCTTCTACTTGGTGCAGTTTCCAAATGAGGCTAGCCTCCACCAGTTGGAGAACAATGGTATGTAGTTGTGAGATATTTTTGGTCTGCAATTTAGATTCTACTAGAGCGCTTCCCAATGCCGTCAACGCGGCAGCAAAATCACATTTGGGCCGCAGCAGATATGTGGTCAACAAATTACCTGCTAATTGGTTGGAAGGGGAGGTACAAGCAAGGCGCGAACCTCACCAAAGGTTGATTCTTGATTACTGGGTTGCATATGTGTAAATATTATTTCTGTATTTCAGATGAGGTGATGGCGGCAGATGAGGTTCTTAAGAAGACTAGCTGCGCCTGCACCGTGATCCTGATGACGGACACCAACATGCCGGGCACTCCAAGCCATCGAAAACCCAGTTACCTCTAAATACTGACAGGAATTCAGCAAAGTTTCGACTGAACTTGCTAACGTGCAACATGTTGAAACTACTGTAAATTGTACTCCGCAACATGGTGTCCTCAAGATCCGATCATTCGATCATTCGATCAACACATGACGAAACAGTATGTTTAAGGGGTTAATCCACAGGGTTACAACTATTTTCATGTTCCCCTGATGATGAGATCCCAGATTGTTTACGAGATGTGGTTTTGTCACTTGGCTCGTCTCGGACTGTTTTGGAACTTTCTCTACCATAGCCAATTGATTCGAGACGAAATTAGCAATGTCGGAGTTTACCGTCAGTTCCTTTAAAGGTCTTTGCTTTCGAAAAAAAGGATATTTGGAAAAAGTAGACCGTGATTCCTGTAGAAAGTGTAAAAATTAAATTGATGTTTATTCACTTTTATTCCGTCCATTTTATACGAATTGCACGTACTCTTTTTACTTCGGACAGTAGGTGGTTCAGTATGATTAAATCTCGACATAAATTTAAAAGTTTTTAGCGTTGTTCTTTGCCGTTAGTATTCCCTATCTCACTTACATCAGGCTGAAATATAACTGTGCCGAATCCGCCTGCAACTGCAGAGTTACCGCAACGTTTAAGCCACCGATACACTTTGTCGTTCGACCATAGCTGCACTGAAATAGTTAGCAACAACGGTATTACCGAGGCACCTGCAGTTCGTTTCGAGATTGAGATCGACGGATAGGATTTCAGGTTGCAGCGTTCCCAGATGAATATCTGAGAAGCATGGGCTGTGCATCCCTTCACAACCACTCGGTCAATTACCGGCAAATTTGGTATTCATCTGCTATAATTCAGCAACGTCGGAAAGTACTTGTTATGTCTCGCGAGAGGTGGGGACGGTTGCGTTTCATATCTGGCCCGCAAGCTAGACATTTGAATGAAAAACCGGCTTTTAACTTGGAGCCTATCCGCACCTTGATACCTATCTCGATCCCGATCGCGGAAGCAGGAAAACCAAATCTCTCTACTCCTCCGAGTTCGCACGATGCCTGAGCGGAGACGAACGACAAGAAGACGGAATACACGTACAGCTTAACTATTTATTGCAAATGTTTAAGTATAACATATCACTACATCGTTTTCCTGAAATGTGTTTTTGCACAACATGAAAATTTTCTACCAGCACTGCTGAGCTCGTTTTTGAATAAACAAAATATGATATGGTTCATTATCCCCTTAGAAGAATTCGAAACTTCTCATTTGACTGTAGACGTCACATGTGCAGCCCAGGACCAGTTGCTCAAACGGTGTGAGCAGTAAGGTTAACGTTATGTCCAAATGCTACTGCAAGTGAAATTTACAGGAACAGATAACGTTTAGTCAAGCTGACGCTGGCGCTAATTGCCTCTACGGCGACTGAGCAACTGGCCCAGCTCGTACCAACCGACTCCAACGCACCCCCTGAAATAGTTGATCGATTATGGATACTAGTGGCCTCTTGTAGGTTACCGAGGCAGGGATTGGTTCGAGCCGAGGGTATCTAGTGTGGATGCTGCTGGCAGATAGGTGGCCTCTTGTAGCTTACCGAGGCAGGGATTGGTTCGAGCCGAGGGTATCTAGTGTGGATGCTGCTGGCAGATAGGTGGCCTCTTGTAGGTTACCGAGGCAGGGATTGGTTCGAGCCGAGGGTATCTAGTGTGGATGCTGCTGGCAGATAGGTGGTCTCTTGTAGGTTACCGAGGCAGGGATTGGTTCGAGCCGAGGGTATCTAGTGTGGATGCTGCTGGCAGATAGGTGGCCTCTTGTAGGTTACCGAGGCAGGGATTGGTTCGAGCCGAGGGTATCTAGTGTGGATGCTGCTGGCAGATAGGTGGTCTCTTGTAGCTTACCGAGGCAGGGATTGGTTCGAGCCGAGGGTATCTAGTGTGGATGCTGCTGGCAGATAGGTGGTCTCTTGTAGGTTACCGAGGCAGGGATTGGTTCGAGCCGAGGGTATCTAGTGTGGATGCTGCTGGCAGATAGGTGGTCTCTTGTAGCTTACCGAGGCAGGGATTGGTTCGAGCCGAGGGTATCTAGTGTGGATGCTGCTGGCAGATAGGTGGCCTCTTGTAGCTTACCGAGGCAGGGATTGGTTCGAGCCGAGGGTATCTAGTGTGGATGCTGCTGGCAGATAGGTGGCCTCTTGTAGCTTACCGAGGCAGGGATTGGTTCGAGCCGAGGGTATCTAGTGTGGATGCTGCTGGCAGATAGGTGGTCTCTTGTAGCTTGCCGAGGCAGGGATTGGTTCGAGCCGAGGGTATCTAGTGTGGATGCTGCTGGCAGATAGGTGGCCTCTTGTAGCTTACCGAGGCAGGGATTGGTTCGAGCCGAGGGTATCTAGTGTGGATGCTGCTGGCAGATAGGTGGTCTCTTGTAGGTTACCGAGGCAGGGATTGGTTCGAGCCGAGGGTATCTAGTGTGGATGCTGCTGGCAGATAGGTGGTCTCTTGTAGCTTACCGAGGCAGGGATTGGTTCGAGCCGAGGGTATCTAGTGTGGATGCTGCTGGCAGATAGGTGGCCTCTTGTAGCTTGCCGAGGCAGGGATTGGTTCGAGCCGAGGGTATCTAGTGTGGATGCTGCTGGCAGATAGGTAGTCTCTTGTAGCTTGCCGAGGCAGGGATTGGTTCGAGCCGAGGGTATCTAGTGTGGATGCTGCTGGCAGATAGGTGGCCTCTTGTAGGTTACCGAGGCAGGGATTGGTTCGAGCCGAGGGTATCTAGTGTGGATGCTGCTGGCAGATAGGTGGTCTCTTGTAGGTTACCGAGGCAGGGATTGGTTCGAGCCGAGGGTATCTAGTGTGGATGCTGCTGGCAGATAGGTGGTCTCTTGTAGCTTGCCGAGGCAGGGATGTTGGTTTCCACATCGGTTAATGTCATGCACCCGCAGCTGCTCTCTTGCAACCAGTTGTCAGTTTGAGTAGTTGGTCCTGAAATCAGAACAAGCACGAATAATAACACCGATGTATGTGGAGAGAAAATTTAAAGAGCGAATACTTTCGGAAGGTCAGATTGGAAATGTCGGGCTCACCTGAATTATAGTATTTGAAGAAATCTTTCTCGCTCTTCCACTGACACAGCATGAAGTAGCCTGCGTCCCAGATGCCCCTGAACTTGTCAATGGCGGGGCTGGCCACAACCACGTTCGCGCCCGCTGCCTTGTAGTCCGGCAACACCTTGTTGATGAAGTCTTCGTAGAACACCTCTGGATCTTTGATAAGGAATGTACCCATGGAACAGTAGTCAAAGCCTGGGGAATCAAAAAATGTGTTTTAACAAAAACAGGCGCTTTTTAGTATTATGATTTTCAGTATTGTTTCATTATAATATAGAAGTTGCTGAAACGTTTTGTCTACACTTTGTCAATGATTACCCTGTCTATAACAGTACGACCTGAGCATGGCTTTCTGATTGAGAGTTCGTCGAATGGTATCCCGTTCGGCGCAAGACCTCATGTGATAGCTCCGATAGGAGGCCTCTCCCTGACAGTGGATGGTTCCTCCACTGTTTCCAGCTCCCTCCTCCTTCAATCTCTTCCTAAATCACCCTGTACCTACCTTTCCTAAATCCATGTCTCATTGGCACTGTGACAATGTCAGCAGAATCAAGCCAGTCATGTTGGTTGCAGACCGTGTCAGACTCATACCACCTCTTAGCCATCTGGAAGTTGTCAAACTTAATCATCCCAAGTGAAAAGCCATCCTCCCAGCCACTACCGCCAATGCTTTTGAACTGAAGGAAAGAGGTAGAAAGTAAGTATGAAGAAATGATGAAGGGACACCACTTCTAAAATGTATTGGTTCCAAAGTGCATTTGTTGTCTATGGAACATTGACACCAACAACACCAGCGGTTAGATCCTGCATTGCCTTAAATGCCTGAACTACACACGGCCCAAATTCTCGAGTACACTTACATCCTTGGCATAGCAGAATGTCTTGCCCCCGTAGACCTTCAGCACGGACTTTCTCGAGCAGATAGAGTTGATGAAACGCTGTAACATGGCTGTGGGGATTCGGACCATGATCAGACCTTTCGGTGGAGTCTTCGAATCATAAAGTTGTTGCTGAAAATGTAGAATTTTAGAGAACTCTTGAACAGTGAACATACATGAGAAAGAAATCTGTAGTGGCATTAGTTGCAGGGAGAGCAGTGACATGGTTAGAGCACCGGGCTCATAATCAGGAGGTCATTGGTCTGACATTTGGAAGCGCCATCGCTTTTTCGTCTCATCGTCCTTCGTCTTTTATATGGGACGTGTAACAGGAGTTTATTTCCTTTCACCTACTGCATTTATGCTGATACAACTGACCAAATTCAATCGGTCAGAAAAGCTTTTCTGACTAAGTGTAAATGTTCTTCAAATGCAATCTGTAACCAACAGGTGGGCTGTATAAATAAATACGAATACAATCATTCATCGATTTATTGATTTCAGCAACCCAGCATGCGTTCAAATCAAACATATATTGCTACCTGCATCCTCATGAGCTGCATCCTTCGTCTTCTCTCGAATTCCTCCATCTCAAGTCTCTCACGCTCTGCTTCTTCGCGAAGGCGAGCATGCTTGCAATCATCGTGACATGGACAGTCACACGCGTAGGGATCGTGGTCGGTCATATTGGCGGTGGCGCTGGCCATGCTTATACACCTGTAATAGACACGAGTACGTTACTTAGACACTGACAATCATGCTTGATATTTGCAATATCTTTCTCCTTTGTTAGTACCTCTCCCCCAACCTCTCAGCCCTTCGCGAACGGAAGGCGAGCATGCTTGCAATCGCTGTGGCATATGCTTAGTCTCCCCGAAAAGTGCCATAGGCCCAAGTTTGAAAATCCCGTTGAGATCCATTTCGTATGCATGTATTCGTATGCTTGAAATTCGACGTGGCAGTCTTATCAGCACTGTTAGAATATGCAACAGCTGTTTATTAAAAGAAGCAGATTCTGGCGTCTATAGTTCTGCATTTATATAGGCAATTATGGTGCAGAATAGAATTATATGAATACATTTCAATGGCATTACTTTGATTACCCTTAAACATCTATATAAGTAGCGTTGGGTGGTATGGTATAGATCTGAGCCTATTCATTTCCTTCGAGTTAAGTCCAAGGTAGGTAGGTGTTCCTTTTGTTTTGGATTTTTCTGGTATCGTCAAGTTTTGAAGTTTCTTTATGAAAGATCTTCGAGGTATTTTTAGTGTTGCAGTCTAATCATGTCGTCATGTTTGATTTCATTCATTTGCGTCCCTGTGATTCTTTAACCTTTACCCCTTTTTTTAGTTTCTCTACAGGTCGGAGGGCGTGAATCAACATGGCGGCCCCAAGGCTAGTCCTGTTTACCGTTGTTATGGCTATCGTCGTCGTGGCTTTGGCCAATGCGGCACCAGGAAAGAAGAAACGTGAGTAGAATTACTTTGCAATATACTGTTGCATCTGCCTAAATTAAACACAAGCTACATGTAAGTTTACGTAAAATGGCTCGCCTCTTGATATAAGGATAATAAGTAAGCGTTTTGATGTAGCTGACGAAGTTGAATTCCAAACTTTCATCAAGCTACAGACAATTGTCGGGAAAACATTGAAAGAAGGTTAAGTAAAGCAGCCAAATCCAAAAATTGGTAACCTTTTTGGGGCCTGTGTATAGCCATTGAGATATGTTTTATCAAATAGACTTCCATATTTTAAAGGTATTATATTTCATCATCAGTATTCTAGTTTTAACTCAGCATCGTCTAGAAAGCAGTGACTACAATTCGCTGCATTTTATGCTATCATTTGATTTACGTTGATGATGAAAAATAATTTAATGAGTACGCAAGGGCCATATGGGCAGCTTCAAATTCAAAAATGTAATATCATTTTCATTAACATCTACTTCAAAGCACAGCATCTATACGCCTAAGTAACTGCTGTCACAAAACTACAATTAAGGGACAAGATACAAGACTTAAGCTCATATGGCCTTTTTTACAAGGTATATCATACCCGGATAGTACACTGATGATGAAATGTAGTAACCTCACGTCTTCCGCCTGGCAAATCTGGGTATTGTATTCCAATCTGCATGGGTTATATATTAGTTTATATGTTATGCTTGAGGTATTTCTCAAGCTTGGGTATGCTGTCTGTACCGGACAAACAAAAGAGGTCTCCTCAACTTGACCGCTACCTGGCTGAAAGTCCGAAATTATTGCTTGAAGAAAGTGGTGAATGTCCAAAGCGAACTGAATGCCCTGTTTTGACATTTATAGCATCGCCGAAATTGGAGAATTTCGGAATTTCATCCCAAGTTCATTTGGCTAAGTTGCGCTGAAAGGGTGGATGTCGTCCTGGGTGCCGACAAATGGTACCCAGGTTCGAGATCGACTAGACAATAAGCAGCCTGGGTGCCATTACACTAAACAAACAGCACCCAGCCTATTTTTGCCTGGCTTACGGATCTTAGGGACGAGGCTGTTTCTTGCAATCTTGTTTTATCTTGTTTTGAAGTATGTATGTTACGTCGTAATCTGCTGAAACAATTATTTCTCTAAAATACACTTTAACGAGGCCCGTTTATACTTAAGTATTGTACCCGTGTTACATCATTCGTATATTTACTTGAAACACAAGAAACAGTAATATAACAAGAATATTACTTTTTATAGATTTGTTTTTGATTTTAGTGAACGCTAAACACCCTGTCGTTACGAAGATTGACAGTCCAAGTAAGAAGGGTTAGTATATGAATATATCGAGCGGCCCAGCAGAAGCGCCTCGTACTTAAACACTGCATTCTGCTTAAATACCAAATGCTTTCTCTGCGTAAATGTTATTGAGGTATTTGATTGTATGGAATTTTATTCTGACCATCCTTACTTTGCGATGGTGGCAATAACGGTTTATTAGATAGACCTTAAGAGCAAATGGGTGTACTTCGTCAGATATTCAATCATATATAGACGGCTTACGCCTTGCTTGTTTATTCAAGGCACACCGTTCGTGATTGTCTTGACGTGCATCTTGTGGCTAAGTGAAAAAGAAATAGACCTTGCAGTAGCACAGTTGTTGGCACACCTAGTAATCAGTCTACACAACATTGGTTTTGGAACTTACTGCACAGGTGTGTGTGTGTTGGGATATATTTTGTGGGTTAGTCGAAAACTTTTCAGCAACTGACCTAATGACACCAGTCAGTAAATATGAACAATTGTCATTTCAGAAACCGTCATCAAAGGAGGGAAAGCACCAATAGACCTCATGAAAAAGCTTAACAAGATGTCAAAGAAACCGACATCGCTGAAACTTAGACTAAAGGGTAAGTTAGAATGTATTATTCTCCGGGTTTTGCAAGTACGAAGGTATATTGTGTCATCAATTCCTGCGCGAATTTATTTACGACAGTCGTAAATCGTTGTTCTACTTAGTAGTAGGAAGAGGAATCAAACACATATTAAATAACCGTCGCTGATAAGAAATGTACGCAGTTCATATAATTCGTCAGCCTATTATAGCTCTAGTGCCCGTTGCACATGATAAATATTCTGAAAGGGAGCGTTCTGAGCGAAGACTTAATATCCATGGAATTATCATCATTATTATTATGTCTAGCAAAGCATTTAAACAGTACAAGTTTTTATACATGTTTGATTACATTTAGGGAAGACACCTAAGACGAAGAAGGGTGTGAAGAAGGCTGCAGATAAAGCAATAATAAAGAAGGCCTATAAAAAGAAGAAGGACCTTGATAAAATTGTAATGAAGGCGAGGAAAACGCTGTGGAAATCATTGAAGTCAGGATCCCCGAAAACGATCAAGATAGCTAAAAAGAAAGCTAAAAAAGCAAGAGAAGGCAGGAAAAAGCAGTAAAAGTAAAGGTTGCTCTGTTGTGACGGGAAGTTCTTTGGAGAGAATGCATCCCCCGAATAACTGTTAAACGTCACCCATAGCTTCGACTTTGAATGCGATGGAAAGATTCCCTTAGGGTACATGTAACTTGACATGTGTGACAGTACATTTTAGCCCCGCAAATTAGGAATAGTCTGGCTTAATTGAAGAATCCCATGTCGGCAACCGTCGTACTGCCGAGCAGTTGCCCCGAACATTCCCGAGCATAAATTATGACACGCGAAGTTTGCCGATTGCCTCATGACTAACTGACTCGAGAGAAGCATCGCCGCACTAAATATTTAGAGTCTAGACGTTAACTTCATATAAATGAACTGATTCCAAGAGAACCTGGCGATTCTGTGAGCCGGAAACTTGAACATGGAAAATGTTGCCAAATTTGTTCAACAGAATTTGTATCCATTTTGGTCGCCGTTTAAACTTAATATCAACAGTTAACTGTTAAAGTTTCATTTCTAAATTTGGGGTGATGTTTTTTGTTTGTGCGCACACAACTTTAACTGCATGCTTGATATGTACATTCAATGCAAATTTAGAAATAGGCAGTGCAAATGCAATTTGAGGATTGCCCAATACATCAACAAATATCTCATTGGGTTGCTTCAAGGTCATAATCTGATTTTGAACTTCATGTATCGGATTCAGAGAATAAAGCTTCGAAATCATGTTGTCTGTTCTCATTTGCTTTGAAGAAATGACAAGGTATTTCAAGAAGGATTGTGGAACAGTAATAGCTGAGTGAACTCCTCGCAGGTAAAACGAGTAGAGCGTAGCGAGTCTAACGACTGTTTCAGGGCTATGTATGACTGAAATATTGAAGAGTGCTTGATATTTATCTTTCTCCTTTGTTAGTACCTCTCCCCCCAACCTCTCAGCCCTTCGCGAACGGAAGGCGAGCATGCTTGCAATCGCTGTGGCACATGCTTAGTCTCCCCGAAAAGTGCCATAGGCCCAAGTTTGAAAATCCCGTTAAGATCCATTTCAATTTCAATTTAAGATCCATTTCAATCCATTTACAATATTAACTAGTTGCTTATAGAGTTGCTGTTTCAGCATCTTCGACAACAATCTTTCAAGAATCTTGTAAAGATAATAATCTTATAAGATATAATTGGAATTTTCGACCTGGGGCGGACATGCTTGCGGTCGTTTCAGACTTGAAATTCGACGTGGCAGTCATATCAGCACTATTAGAATATGCAACAGCTGTTTATTAAAATAATCAGATTCTGGCGTCTATAGTCTGCATCTATATAGCAAACTGTTTACGATGCAGTGTAGAATTATATGAATACATTTCAATGGCATTACTTTGATTACCCTTAAACATCTGTTTTAGTAGCGTTGTGTGGTATGGTATAGATCTGAGCTTATTCATTTCCTTCGAGTTAAGTCCAAGGTAGGTAGGTGTTCCTTTTGTTTTGGATTTTTCTGGTATCGTCAAGTTTTGAAGTTTCTTTATGAAAGATCTTCGAGGTATTTTTAGTGTTGCAGACTAATCATGTCGTCATGTTTGATTTCATTCATTTGCGTCCCTGTGATTCTTTATCCTTTACCCTTTTTTTTAGTTGGTCTTTAACATTAAAGATTGTACTAAATTGTTCCCAAGTATGCACGTTACCATTGACATCTACAATATCGTTGATGCATTTCATCCATGTACGAACCATTCCTTTCAAAGACTGTCCTACAATATATTCTCATATCACTATAATTGTGAAAGAGATGTTTAGTGAGGATCGTTAAAGAATGTTGAATCGAATGTACGTGCACATGCACACGAAACTGCATAAGATCTTAGATAAGGATGTTAACTGGATTTTCGACCTCAGTTTCTATTCAGTGTGTATATCATGAACCGTATATCATAAACATCACCTTGAATAATGACTTCATGATTGAAACAATCGGGCAGTGCACGTTTCCCCGCTGACTGGTGACACTCGTTGATGTATTGCTCAGCCACAATCACTTTCATATCAAAAATAGACAACATAACAGACTTTGAAAATATCAATCTTGGATTTAGAACCATTATACTGACCTTCTTGTCATTGCACAATATTGTCATCGGGTAAACTTATAAAACATCTTTAATCTACAATGTTAAATGGTTAAAACTACTCACCAGAATTCCAAAAGCTGTTGAAAAATAAAACGATATCCTTGAAGCTGTAAATGTTTACCTTGGACTGGTTGCTAGGCAAGCGACTGTCGGCCATTACAGACCAATGATAGCTTCGAGCTTACCATTGACAGATAGCCTGTCAGTGCAGTTTATCGTGGATCGAGCGACTATGGGCCGTGCAAGTCCAATGCATTCCGATCTCAATTACATGAGTCGGTTTAAAGGCAAGTTTCATCCGCGTGTTTGATTCAGATGAAGTTAGAAATCAACATGGCTGTAATGCAATAATGAGGCAAGCTTATGCAGCGAAACGTAGCATTTGTGTTGTTTTCATTTTGTGTAGACAGCAATACTGTTTTCGATTTTCAAGAAGTATTTATGAAATTAGAAAATCGCACGTTCTGGATCAAATTGTGAAAGAACGAATTTAACTTTAAGTATGAACTCATTCGGTCGTGTCGATCATAACACGAGTTTAGGTAAATGAGTTATTTCAAATCTTTTATCACATATCCCGACATCATACAAAGCCTAGTCGATCGAAACGGCCAAATGAGGACAGCGTGAAAGCTGTGGATGACAATTACCCAGTAAACCAGTAAACACCAAATGGGCCTACTGATTTGATATACTCGCTCAATTAATAAAAGATGGAAGAGTATTGTCGTCTAACATCAGTGCCTTTTTAATCTCGAGCCCAAATAGTATTTTAGTGTTCAAAAGATCAGGTTTCTAACTTTCAAAGTGTGCCATAAAATCCTTACGAACTAAAAAATAGCTTAACGTGGAAGTTACGTGCGTTCAACTATCAGATTAGACGGCTAACGAAGAGACGCGTTTGCAGAGCTTTAGCGTCGTTATAAAGTATGAAGTAGCAAGAACCTTCTAATATTCAGGTCAAGATGCCGCCGAAACCGGATGACGACGTTGCTGCTCTTACGGCTGATAACGCAATAATTCGCAGTATTCGTGAATACTCCCAGGTTAGAACGTAGTCTCGGTTCTAAATATCTCTTTTTGACAACGGTCTCATTGTCACGATATGGTGCAATTAAAGTAGGGATTCATATTCCAATTGATCATCTTCACTTAATTTGTGCGGCCTTGCATCACGTGACATAAAAAACGTCAAATCCTGAAGCCGAGGCGTTTTTGTATCAACAACACAAAAATGCGAAGTTTTCCTCAGATACTTCTAAACGGTGCTCACCGTGCAGTGCGCATAAAAGCTCTGTACATGTATAGGAAATTGTTCTTATCTACGAATCTTACACGTATTAATAATTAAGATTTAATGAATCTGTATGAGATTTTTGACCTGGGGAAAAGCTGGTTCTGTACCTCTTAGTAAGTATCGACGTTGCATTTCAGGTTGTTCATTTGTCGAGTGAGGAGGATCAATCTCGACTGGTGCGGTTACAGGTTGGTCCTGATTTCTGACATTTTCCTTATTATAGTTCTGTTTGTTCAAAAATGTCATGTACCATACTAAGCCAATACTTAAGTTATCTTCTAAAGAAGATGCGTTTCACCATATGCACATTTCCACTCGTTTGGGAAAATCTTGTAAATGTAAGATGTATTTCTATATTGGACTTCAAGAACTCCTTCTTTGAACTTCCAATGAAGATTACACATATCTGCCCTTGAAAGCTGTTCCACGGAAGTCGATGTTATCAAGATTTGTCCTGATAACTCTGCGATAAGACGTCAGAACAATGGAAATGTAGGCCTCTGTGCGAGCGGGCTTTGTTTAAAGAGTATAGACCGCGTATGATGAGGCGAAGCCTGAATTCTTTAAGCTGTGAGGTGAGGGGAAAATAACATAACGACTAATTTTTGATTAATTACAGGAGGCGATGGGCGTCAAACCCCAGGTGTGTATCGCAGAGTCAGTCCAAGCATGTGAAGATGCGCTATTTACTTGCGCACGAATTTCTATCAAACGCAACACAGGTTAATCGGGGTGTTCTGGTTCAAAAACATAAAACTAAGAGAGGTCAACCAAACGCTTGTAACTTGGGACTACAGTTGAAGTCCTGCCCTCGGTGAGAGAAGGAACTGCGACTGTACAGAGATAAACCATGCATCCTTAATCAGCCCCCCGAAACAACAAGATATTTAAATGATGATGTGCAGAACATAATTTGGCTCCATGACCTTTTCTAAGTCGATATTACATTAACCTTTACTTTCATTATTCAGGGTCAGGGCGCTTCAAACCCGTTTCCGTTCCCTAAGCATGTACTCGAGAAGGTCAGAGGTAGGTTCGACGCCAATAATGTAGTGTTTTTCATATCGCTCTGGCCAACGGTACTGAGTGGAACTCAGGAATGTGACGAGATCACATTTCCCAAAAGAGGGTGAAAGTCTTTTCTGACTTAGACTGTAGACTTATTTGCACAGCAATAGGAGCTGAAGTGAAATTCCAGATTACCGATTATTTCGTTTGAACTTTTCCGTTCTCTTACAGACAAACCTATTTACAAGAAGAAAAACATGAAGGTAATTGATGACGAAATAAGATGATTATCAAACGATGAAAAGAAAATATGTGAGACCTGCAAAAGCTGTAAAAACGACTTTACCAAGTAGACTGTAACTAAGAGTAGGCCTACTAATTCCAGATATCTTGTTCTTATCCTTTTTCCTTCCGGAAAGAATTACCATTGACTGGTTGTATCTGTGCTTTAAACTCTGGATTGTAGAAGTATAGTTATATTTTCGTTCCTTTTCTCTCTGGTGGGGTGGGTGGGGGTGAGGGTGAGGGGGCACTCTGTTCAGAGACTGGGATAGATGTTATACCGTCATACATTTGTTATACCCAATAACAGCTTCTTTTCCCCTTTTGCAGATAAACATGAAAAGGACAAGTTGAGAAAATCAACCGAGCAGAATAGAAAATCATATGATGTCATATTTTATGGCATAAACAAAATTTTCCGATTCCAAAAATGCATATTGCATGTAATCTCGATGTTTCATTGTTTGTTATGATTATAATTATCGAAAAATAAAGGTCGCACTGAAAAAACACACGTCTTTTCATTTATTTTCAGTCAAATGAAACAATGACTAAATCCAAAGGAAACTTGATCGTTTTAATCTAAAAATGTAGTCTTCGAAGTTTATGAGGCAAGATGCAGAGGGAACACGGGACACGAGAGAAATGTTTTCAGAACCCTTTTGCCACAGCCCGATTTGGGACATCCACAGTCCTACATGTAAGAGTTTGATGCTGTTGTCAGCATCATCAATGGAGCATCCTGATCCGTTAAGACGAACGCCAAGAACGAGAAGCACTCTCAATCCATCTCTCGTCTGCGGGTATAAACCGGCAATCGCTTGGTTTGCTACTGATTGCTGGGTACTACGACTATCGATTTTTGCCGCAGGTGCATGTCTGCGATAACAAGCGCTAACGAGCGATTTTTGCCGCAAAATCATGGTTGCATGTCGCAGCGAAAAAGCTATGCAAAACTGTATGCATGTTCGGATTTGATCGCACTGGACGTGCAAGCCGAGTGTCTCCTCACCAATTATCAATTATCAATTATCAATTCGGTGATATCGATTTGCAATCTTGTTAGTTTAAGTTGCCACTATGCAAACTAATTGGCGCCATCCGTGTTCTTCTAATTACTGCATACACTGGGCCTGCCTGTCTGCTTCAGGTTTGCTGGGTCTTTCAATCGGATAGCTGCCCTCCTGGAACGCCAGTCTGTTCCGGTCATCGTCAAAAAGTAAGGTATAAGCCCCGTTTTACAATGTGTCACATTTTTATAGTAATTCAAATACCATGCCATTCAGCGGTGGCTTTTGGTGATTTTCGACTTCGTTTCGTTGAAAAACCTCTACGGGTACGTGTTCGTATGGGCTGAATTTTCAGAAACTTCATAAACGTTTCTTTCGAAGAGTGTATATGAGGTCCGGACACGCCGACCACTATATATATGCGATCGTCGGAATGACAAAGGCGTGCGTTAAATGTCGATTCGAATTGATTGTGCTTAAAAGAACCTGGTCCCTTTGTTCGGTATCCATAGAACCAATACGGTATAACTTTCCTCCGCTTCATATCTCTGCAGGTCGGAGGGCGTGAATCAACATGGCGGCCCCAAGGCTAGCCCTGTTTGCCGTTGTTATGGCTATCGTCGTCGTGGCTTTGGCCAATGCGGCACCAGGAAAGAAGAAATGTGAGTATATACTGTTGCAGCTGCCTAAATTAAACACAAGCTACATGTAAGTTGACGTAAGATGGCTCGCCTCTTGATATAAGGATAATAAGTTAGCGTTTAGATGTAGCTGACGAAGTTGAATTCCAAACTTTTATTAAGCTACAGACAATTGTCGGGAAAACATTGAAAGAAGGTTAAGTAAAGCAGCCAAATCCAAAAATTGGTAACCTTTTTGGGGCCTGTGAATAGCCATTGAGATATATTTTATCAAATAGACTTCCATATTTTAAAGGTATTATATTTCATCATCAGTAGTCTAGTTTTAACTCAGCATCGTCTAGAAAGCAGTGACTACAATTCGCTGCATTTTATGCTATCATTTGATTTACGTTGATGATGAAAAATGATTTAATGAGTACGCAAGGGCCATATGGGCAGCTTCAAATTCAAAAATGTAATATCATTTTCATTAACATCTACTTCAAAGCACAGCATCTATACGCCTAAGTAACTGCTGTCACAAAACTACAATTAAGGGACAAGATACAAGACATAAACTTATATGGCCTTTTGTACAAGGTATATCATACCCGGATAGTAAACTGATGATGAAATGTAGTAACCTCACGTCATCCGCCTGGTAAATCTGGGTATTGTATTCCAATCTGCATGGGTTTACCATTCCAGAAAATATATTAGTTTATATGTTATGCTTGAGGTATTTCTCAATCTATCGCTGACAAAATGAGGTATCGGTCAGTTTTGCCTTCGCGCCCATCAAGTGCTTTTTGCCGCCTTTCTACACAAAAATACCGAACGAGATTCTGAGAAAGATTAATCCTGGATGGATTGATATAAACTTTCATTCTGATGATGCGCTTTGGGATCAAATTCTCCACGGACGATGCTGGGCTTGAACTGGACAGACTGTTTGTGGTTATAATTCCGCACTTACTCAAACACGAATTTGGGACTTCTTTATTGGCCAAAAAAGTATTGTACTCAAGCTTGGGTATGCTGTCTGTACCGGACAAACAAAAGAGGTCTCCTCAACTTGACCGCTACCTGGCTGAAAGTCCGAAATTATTGCTTGAAGAAAGTGGTGAATGAAAGCAAACTGAATGCCCTGTTTTGACATTTATAGCATCGCCGAAATTGGAGAATTTCGGAATTTCACCCCAAGTTCATTTGGCTAAGTTGCTGCCCAAAGTTGTAAAAACTAAGGCATCTCCATCGTCCTCACCAATTGCAAGGAAAAAAGGCCAAAGTGACTCACATAAGAGAGGAAATAAAAATTCAGTTGCACCAAAGGACAAGCAAGCAAAATCGACATCTTCTTGGTTGAAAAGGGCCTCGAAAGCCTCTCAAAACAGCAGTTGGGGACGAACAAAATCACCGAAAAGCAAGCCTGCAAAGAAACATGTTCCTCCAAAATACAAGGCCAAGGTGAATGCAAAGAAACTGATCGCTATAAGAAACAAAGTTGGTGTTGTACCAGAGATGGAACTACCAAGTCAAGGAGTTCCCAAGGCCAAGAAGGATGTAGCAACGTTGAAACCAGTGATAAAGCCTCGTGAGAACGAATTGCCAACAACCTTTTCGAAGAAGTACGCCAAGGCATTCGTGAAAACTAAAAAACTTAAAGTTAAACGTCCAAAGAAATTAGTCACCGAGGCAAAGACTAAACCCATAAAAGTCTCGGCTGAGAGGATTGCTAAAGACAATGGGATGCAAGTCGAAAAGAAGCTTCCCGATATCATTCCGCCGAAAGCTCCAAAGAAAGGTAAGTGCTTGCATTTAGCTAGATAATGCTTGATACTGTGCTGTTTTATAGCAGGTCATGGTGTCTTGTCACTGTGCTTCGGAACTCGAGCTTTACATATTGCACCAACGAAAGTGTTGCACCAGTACAAAGATTTCTACGCTTCTATCTTTAGCTTTGATTATATCATTCATTTCTGCTTGGAAAAACACTTCTCGTAACCCCACTGTGTCATTTTTCCCTGTGAAACTCTGGAGATGGAGAACATGGCTGATATTACGAAAGGTGCACTTTGTTCGAGAAACAAATTATAAACTACAGTAGCTGACATGCATGCATAAAAACCCTAACGGCCAAGTTAGAAAACACTAACGCCCGTCCGCCATGTTTTGAACGACTGGTCAGCCATGTTTCAAACGTCCTCAGATATGATAGAGCACCAGCAGGCGACAGTGGCGCTACCGTATTCACCAACAGAGCACTGGGTGTGGAGCACAGATATGACCATCAGTTCATATGTCTTCATACAATAGGCGGCCATTGCGACCTCGTGCGACTATTGTTTGAAATCGAATGCCACCCCATCAGACAGTTCCTCAATACACGCATGGTTTTAATACTAGTAAAGCAGGAAATTGTTTTGCAACTTTAAAACTCGAAAACCTGCTGCGTGCTCCTATAATCATCAGAGGGTGTCATGTTCATCTCCTGATTATGTATCTTATGAATTCACTTTGCCAATATTGTAACAGGGCAATTTTAAAGGCCACTTTGAAACTGAAAATGGTGCAGATGGCACAAAAGACACCATTCTGTAAAGCTTGAACGTGAAATGATAAACTGCAAAAAATGTTTCTTTGCGACCACGGCTTCGTGGCATAGTGGGTAAGACGGTATGGATCAAGTGGCTAGCGTTCAGAGTTCGAACCCGCTCGAGGAAATTTTTTTCATTTTTTCTTTTCATGAGAGATTGTTGTTTGTGCAGTCAAGTGAGACCAGTCGCTGGGTGCCTATCATGTTTCAAGTGTAGTTAGTCGTTTGGTGGTTCGGCGTTTGTGTTTATCTAACTTGGCCGTTAGGGTTTTATGCATACATATCAGTTTCATGCAATTCTCCTATCTCCTTGATAGTCATGATCATGGTGGTGGTGGCTGTTAACGTACAAATGATACCAGAGAACATTAAGATACAGAATTTCTTCTTTTACAGCAGCAGGAGCTAACAAAGGTATGTATTTCTGTCTTGAAGAGTTAGTCTATATCGGGCTTCCTTGTGTCATTTTCTTTTTGTTTTTGCACGAAAAAATATCTTGACGAAGTACATCCATCTGATACTCGCCCTTTGACTATACCCTTTGCATGGTTGTGACCCTTTCTGCAGCTATGTGCGCCGGGAGCAGTCTGGCTCAAATGTGATGTAAATCATACAAAAAAAGGTATACAGCACTAGAACAATAATGTTGTGTCCAATTCCAGGTGGTATCATAAAATGCCAGGGAAAGAAGTGTGATTTGGAGTGTGAGTAACACAACATTATATAATATGTAAACCTTGTTTTCATTATATTTCGAAATATTTCTATCATTCGAACAATGCTAAACAACATAAACTGTGAATCGCCTATTTATTTTTGCGATTCTCGAAAATTTTTGAAAAAATAAAATTTTTTGGCGCATTACGTAATTTCCATCTTTTTTCAAAAATATTTTTTCGCGATTTTTATTTTTGCGAATCGATATTATTCGCGAAAATAAAACGCCAACGAAACTTTTCGCAATTTACAGTATAATATTCTATTTTATAGTTCAATGTGACAGATTCAATAATATTTAGACATCTTTGACAAATATAGGCTATACACTTAGAAATCTAAGGAAGCTCCAATGGCTTACAAGAAAACAAACTAGATATAATCAAGTAGTGAAGGAAACTTATCAAGACCACCCTTACCAGAAACTTAGCTCCACCATTTGATTTTTCAGTGGATGGAATGAAAGTTAAACGAAAATTCCCCGGTAAGAATTTTCATCTCAACAGATGACCTCAAGTACAAACATATGGACGTCGTATGGCTATCAAAATATGTGTGTTACGTCGTAATCTGCTGAAAAAATTATTTTTCGAAAATACACTTTAACGAGGCCCGTTTATACTTAAGTATTGTACCCGTGTTACATCATTCGTATATTTACTTGAAACATAAGCAACAGTCATATAACAAGAATATTACTTTTTATAGATTTTTTATTGATTTTAGTGAACGCTAAACACCCTGTCGTTACGAAGATTGACAGTCCAAGTAAGAAGGGTTAGTATATGAATATATCGAGCGGCCCAGCAGAAGCGCCTCGTACTAAAACACTGCATTCTGCTTAAGTACCAAATGCTTTCTCTGTGTAAATGTTATTGAGGTATTTGATTGTACGGAATTATTCTGGCCATCCTTGCTTTGCGATGGTGGCAATAAAGGTTTATTAGATAGACCTTAAGAGCAAATGGGTGTACTTCGTCAGATATTCAATCATATATAGACGGCTTACGCCTTGCTTGTTTATTCAAGGCACACCGTTCGTGATTGTCTTGACGTGCATCTTGTGGCTAAGTGAAAACGAAATAGACCTTGCAGTAGCACAGTTGTTGGCACACCTAGTAATCAGTCTACACAACATTGGTTTTGGAACTTACTGCACAGGTGTGTGTGTGTTGGGATATATTTTGTGGGTTAGTCGAAAACTTTTCAGCAACTGACCTAATGACACCAGTCAGTAAATATGAACAATTGTCATTTCAGAAACCGTCATCAAAGGAGGGAAAGCACCAATAAACCTCATGAAAAAGCTTAACAAGATGTCAAAGAAACCGACATCCCTGAAACTTAGACTAAAGGGTAAGTTAGAATGTATTATTCTCCGGGTTTTGCAAGTACGAAGGTATATTGTGTCATCAATTCCTGCGTGAATTTATTTACGACAGTCGTGAATCGTTGTTCTACTTAGTAGTAGGAAGAGGAATCAAACACAAATAACCGTCGCTGATAAGAAATGTACGCAGTTTATATAACTCGTCAGTCTATTATAGCCCTAGTGCCCGTGGCACATGATAAATATTCTGAAAGAGAGCGTTCTGAGCGAAGACTAAATATCCATGGAATTATCATCATTATTATTATGTTTAGCAAAGCAATTAAACAGTACACGAGTTTATACATGTTTGATTACATTTAGGGAAGACACCTAAGACGAAGAAGGGTGTGAAGAAGGCTGCAAAGAAAGCAATAAAGAAGGCCACCAAGGCTAAGAAGGTCGCTAAGAAAGCTGAGAAGAAGGCGAAGAAACAGCTGAAGAAAGCATTGAAGTCAGGCAAATCGAAAGCGATCAAGAAAGCTAAGGTAGCTAAGAAACAAGCAAAGAAGGCAGTCAAAAAAGCTTCAAAGGCAAAGGTTGCTGCTAAGACCGCCAAGAAAACTGGAAGTAAAGCGGCACTTAAGGCATCCAAAAAGGCTACCAAGGCAAGCAAGAAGACAACTAAGAAGTCGAAGAAGGCTACAAAGAAGTCCAAAAAGAGCGCCAAAAAGGGTGGAAAGAAAACATTGCCTAAGACCAAGAAGGGCGTGAAGAAGGCAGCGAAGAAAGCAATAAAGAAGGCCACCAAGGCTAAGAAGGTCGCTAAGAAAGCTGAGAAGAAGGCGAAGAAACAGCTGAAGAAAGCATTGAAGTCAGGCAAATCGAAAGCGATCAAGAAAGCTAAGGTAGCTAAGAAACAAGCAAAGAAGGCAGTCAAAAAAGCTTCAAAGGCAAAGACTGCTGCTAAGACCGCCAAGAAAACTGGAAGTAAAGCGGCACTTAAGGCATCCAAAAAGGCTACCAAGGCAAGCAAGAAGAAAGCTAAGAAGTCGAAGAAGCAAACCAAGAAAGCAAAGAAGGCGGTTAAGAAATCAGGCAAATCTGGTAAGTTGAAAATCATCTAGAAATGCAGGACTTTTGTTATGTCGCCGCCTTGAAATGAATCAGATGGTATTCTCGACATTTCATTCTCAGGCAAGAAATAACATCATCGTCAACTTTATGTACTAGTTTCGACCAACAATCTTGTCCTTCCAAGGCCTAGGCCCTCTTCCAGCAAAATATTTGGCGTAAGGTCTAATTCAGATTCGTAATATTTCATGATTATTGTAAGATTTTAATTGTTAACATTCTTGCAATCATTGTTATTAGGAAACGAAATAAGATCTCAAACTAAAACTTGATAATACCCGAAGCGGGATAGTCTCAAATGGTAGCTTCCCTTGACTCCTTGATTTTTCTGTCTTACGTGTATACATATAACATTTACAAAGTTTTGTACCACGGGCAACCCACTGCGGCAAACCACCATAGGTTAATTTCTTTTTTATTTATGATTCGCCACTGAAAACGGAATGCCACGATAAGAGTGCGCTTACAATCAAAGTAACTTTGATGATCTTGATAGTGATATTTTTTCTCCATTTTCAGCTAAGGCTTTTCGTCATGTTCACTTCAAACAGACTCTTCGTAAGTAGTGCAAGTTCTTATCGTCATCATCTAGAATAACGCATAATGTCAGTACAGGAGTTTACTCTGGATATATGTTAATCAAAACGCACTATTTTACACACTTAGGAATAGATTAGATCCCAGAATAGATAATATGATTTTTAACCATTTCGTCGTTCAGTACTTTATCAGATAAAGTTAAAGCCTTTCCTGATGTTACTTATCCATAGGTGTTACCGTGTGTCCACATGGGTTCCAAAAAGAGGGCAAAAGTTGCATCACAGGTAAGTCTTCGGCTTTTAACTACATCATAAACCTACCAGCGCATCGCGCCCATGCGAATATACGCCATAACAGACGGAGTATCTCCCATATACTCTGATTCATATTTTCAAGCAAAATAACTTAAATTTGATTCGTCGCAGCCTTTATAACCAGCGTGCTTGAATCTGTTACATGCAATTACACATCAGTCGCAACAGCAGAAGTAGCCTAATTTTCTTTGTACTATTCTGCAGTTGTCAAATGTAACACGGCCGCCGGCTACAGTCGAAGTGGATCAGAATGCATCCAAGGTAAAATAAATGTAATTCATAGTGAAAGTTATCACTGATCGAACTTATTTGAACAACTGGACTTATTGACGAACAGTTAACGTAATGGAAGTATCCGGTGATGGCACTCAACTGCACAAGACTCTATTCTCGACTGGAAGAAGTTAAGATTGTTGTTGATCAACTGCCTAAGAGCCACGTAAAAAGCTTTTATCAAATATAAGCTGATCAGCCCCCAGGTTAAGTTGACAGTTGTGCTATAATGTCAACTCGTTCAATTCAATTTGCAAAACTCAAGTGGAGCATTGGAATGATATAACATGAGATATACTAGTATATTCTTGTCCTGTCAAACCGGCCTTTTTTTCTCCAGATGCCCAAGCTACATTTGTCGGGAGTAAGGGTAGAGGTAAGGCAGTTCATTAAAAATAAGCCTGGTCAATTTCAAATTGGCATTGATTTTTCACCGGCATTCCTAACATTCATTTCTTTTCACCTGCAAATCAAACTATCAGATAAGTTTAGATATTTACGTTCGAAACGTATGCTGATGTCCAGTAGTGAGTATTTTTTTCATTTTAAATAATGCCAGGTAGTAAGTTTCTTTTTCTTTTCTTCACTTTAAATGGAACAGTTAAGAAAGCCAAGAAGAAAGTGAAAAAGGCAAAAAAGAAGGCAAAGAAAGCTGCAACGAGAGTAAGAAAGGTTAAAAAGAAGGCAAAGATAGCAAAGAAGAAGATGAAGGCTAACAAGAAGAAGTTGAAGGTCTTGAAGAAAAAAGTCAAAGCAGCAAAGAAGACTGGTGACAAAAAGAAGGTCAAGGCCCTGAAGAAGAAGGTCAAGAAGACAAAGAAGAAAGTCACAAAGGCCAAGAAGAAGGAAAAGAAGGCAAAGAAACAGGTGAAGAAGGCTAAAAAGAAAGTAAAGAAGGCCAAAAAGAAAGCAAAAAAGGCTAAGAAAGTAGCAAAGAAGGCTGCGAAGGGTGGAAAAGGCAAAGGTGAGTCATTTAAGAATGGTCATACCAGGTGATGGAATACATTCAATATGTGTCGCGTACAAATCGCCGAGTGTATACAAGCGTACGCGTTTGGGAATCGCCAACTTACACTCTCTAGGGTCATTTTAAATGTAACTTATCGGGCTGTAGATATTGCCGTGAGAGAGCCATATGATATCGTGTAAATGTCGTTTCTTAGACAAAAAAAGAACGAACTCAGTTGCTTTGAACTTGGACATTCGAGCCTTTGAGTAACATCAATGCCCACTACCTTATATTTTACAGCTGAAAAGGGAGGTAAGAAAGCAATTAAGAAAGCCAAGAAAAAGGTCAAGAAAGCCAAGAAGAAAATAAAGAAAGCCAAAAAGAAGGAAAAGAAGGAAAAGAAGAAAGTAGTGAAAGAAAAGAAGGCAGTGAAAAAGCTGGAGAAGAAAATCGCTAAGGCTAAGAAAGCAGGGAACTCAAAAAAGGCAAAAAAGCTCAAGAAAAAGGTGTCGAAAAAGGTGAAGAAGATCAAGAAGGTAATTAAGAAGGCGAAAAAGGCAAAGAAAGAAGTTAAAAAGGCAAAGAAGAAGGAAAAGAAAGCCGAGAAGAAAGTAAAGAAGGCAAAGAAAGCTGGAAAGGAGGGAGGTGAAGGCAAAGGCAAAGGTTGGTAGCTTCTCCATTGAGGTTTTCATTCCAGTAATGATCAGAAGAAGTAGTTTAACATCATTACGTAAATCTGAAATTTGAAATCTTTGACAACATGAGCTGATACACGTACATCATGCAAATACTTTACCTCCATACAATTCATGACATCCTAGCACTTCTAGCACATAATTAGCCACGAATTTTCTGTTGATAAATGAGCCTGGTGCTTTGTTGCACAATGCACGCACATGCACACACGCACACACGCAAAACATACATGAAACATTTCCATACACTAGGCGCGGCAAAACAAGCAGAGAAGGTCGTAAAGAAAGACAGAAAAGCCAAAAAGAATGCTAAAAAGGCAAATAAGAAAGCACAAAAGGCGAAGAAGGAGGCTAAAAAGTTAGCAAAGAAGGTCAAGAAGGTAGCAAAGAAGACAAAACAAGAACTTAATAAATCGTCAGCATTTCAAAGAAGACTTGCCGCTTTTGAAAAGGCCCTCAGGCAAATAGAGCAGAAAATCGCAGCACTGAAGGCGGCCCATAAATCAAAGAAGGTGAAAGCGCTGTTACCCAAGCTGAAGAAGGTCAAGAAGAACGTGAAGAAACAAACGAAGAAAGTTAAAGTTATCAAGAAGCATGTCGAAAAATTGAAAGCGAAGAAAAAGAAAATTGAAAAGAAGGTCAAGAAGGCAGTGAAGAAGGTTAAAAAGGCCATGAATAATGCCAGGACAGGTACAAAGACCTCCGGGAAGGTTGAAAAGCCAGCAGGTAACTGCACCAGCTTCGGCCATAGTCAGAATCGATCCATCCAGCTCTTTCGTTTCTTGCTTGGGACCGCTCGCGTTCGGGAAGGCTACTGCCGTTTCCAGTGCGCGAGATGCTCCAGCAACAACGCTGGTCTTATTGAGAACGTAGCAAGGTCATCACACGCATCTCTCGACTCTTCAACAGCTTTGACGTAAAACATCAAAACACCACGTTAACATCTTCCCTGAGACAATGGAATTAGCCTTTATTTTAGATAGGTGGAAATTTTTTTAAAGTCTTTAACTTGAAAATAGATGAATTTTAACGAAAAGAGTCGAAAAAGCACTTTTTTAAGAGTTTATCTAGTTCTCTCTCTCATTTTATAAAGAATGCACGTGCAGATTTTGGTTAACATAAAAAACAATTGAGCGGTTTCTTCTTGGAATCTTTGAAGACTCTTGTATAAAATGGTGTAGGGAAATCAATTGGGCCTTGAACATGGTACGTAACATGAATTCTTGGGGAATGTTGCGGCATTTTCGCCCTGGATAGAGCAAGCGAAGCACTAGTCCGGCGAGGAAGACAGCGATGTTTATCATTAAATGTACTGTTCTACTAAGCTAGTTACACTCGTGTATTTCGTTGTATCGAGCAGGAAAGAAGAAGGTCGTAAAGAAGGCTAAACAAGCGAAGAAGAAAGCAAAGAAAGCAAAGAAGGCCGTTAAAAAGGCAGTAAAGAAAGAAAAAAAGACGAAGAAGAAAATGAAAAAAATACTGACAAAGTTGAGCGAGGCATCCGGAAAGAAGAAAGTTAAACTCGTGAAGAAGCTAAAGAAAACTGCAAAGAAATTGCAGAAAGCAGAAAAGAAAGTGGAAAAGAAGGCAAAGAAGGCCGACAAGGCAAAGGCAAAATCTAAGAAGGCAGCGAAGAAGGCGAATAAGGGTAATGATTTATTCCTGTTGACCGCGCATAGCCGCGATCTTCACGAGGCCAATACTTAGTTTAGCAGTTAAGAGGAGGTGACTTTCAAATTCCAAAGAAGTTGGAGTAAGTGCTCGTTAAACTGAAGATGCTGAACAACAACTGCTGTTGTTTAACGCTCATTTGAATATATACGGTCAACGAAAGCGTATTACTTGAAGTTGTAATTAGCTTTTGACTGTTAATGATATACTGTACAACAGCCGTGAGGATACCTATTATATTCCATTTCTTTCAGCTTAAGGTGTATGAAGAATAACAACGCTGCCACCCGTTGACGCAAGTTACAAGCACAATTTCCACCTTCTCTGTCCCTCCTAGCCATGACGCACGCATGGTGGAACTTCCGTTCGAATACACCAACCTCTCCATCCCGGGCCTGCGCTGAGCCATTCAGTATGGCGCCACTTCTTAATAGCGGACCGAGGACGAAGCGGGATCGTTGAGGAGAACAGGGTGAAGGCTTCCAATTCTCGTTTTGTTGTTGTAGATTGTAATGAAACCAATAAAAAATGTATGTACTCATTAAATTGTTGGATTATTATGACTTCAATCTTTTAAAAAAAGCAATATTATTACTCTTCTAATTTACTGAATATTACAGTTTTTTAAATAAAAAAATCGGCATGATTCCACCAGATGACTACATGTACGCTCCACTGGGTCATTTGGTAATTCCAGTTTCCCACCACTATGCTTGCTGGGAAGCGGAGTCGCCATGTAATGACGCCAACCACACTAATTAGTAAGCATTAATTACTAAATAACTGTTTGTAAACGAGCGTAGTTTTCTTGTGATGAACGTAGAAGGACCACTGCAGAAGTGAGGATATGTACGCCGATTTCAGGACGCCCATAGATCACCGCGAGGCTCATTTGATGAAGCACGCTCTAGAAAAACGATGTATCCCAGCCCGACCTGACGTAATCCTTGACATCATAATCATGCAGACCTTGAGGTATACGATGGTTCCTGAGCAGCAGTCCCTAAAAGATATGAGGACGAAATGAAAGAACGGGCCCCTACATGTCCAAATCACAACCAGGGAAGCTGGAGACAGTACAAAATCAGAACTGTCACAACATGGCCTTGTCACAATCAAGTTACTTACTTACTTACGTAGTCCTCTTTGCGCCTAAAGGACACATAAGGCTTCAATTTTCATTCTCCACCCGGTCTGGTCGGCAGCTTGTCTGTGGAGATTTCCCCAGGTCAGACCAAGCAGCCTCATCTCCTTTTCTACTGAACGGCGTCAGGTTTCTTTTGGCCGGCCTCGATTTCTTTTCCCTCCGGCTGTCCAATGGAAAGCTATCCTTGGGGGTGTGCTCGGTGGCCATCGGCACACCTGTCCCAGCCACCTCCAGCGATGACTTTGAACCATTTTGGCGATTGGTGTGCACCCTGCTCTTTGGAGTAGGCCTACGTTGCTGATCCTGTTGGGCCAAAAGTAAAAGGACATTTCTTCAGCGACAGTGGAACAGTGAAAGCAAGTGATCTGCGGGAATACTGCTTTGAGGCCTTTCAATCAGCGCCATGATCGGGAGAGGCTGGAGCACAATCTGCTAGAGTATTCACTCATGCGATCGTGTCTGCGTCGATATAAAGTCCTCAAATGAATATTGATTAAAGTATCTATCGACTGGTGTTTTTTTCGAAATTGATTTTGAGGCCAATTTGGTACACATACGTCTCAATTCTCAGACAGGCAGTAAACATTCACGAAGGAAACAGATTTGTTTCCGCCTCTGCATAAGTTGAGTGTCCAGCATGTTAAACACATCTTTTTTTGTGGTGAAGCGTTTCCAAAATGGATGTTTTTTTAAACAGTTCAGATATTTCCAGGAGCAAAGCTGTTTGACTGTGTCATTTCCTTGTCGCCTCAGGTGGGCCATTCATAAACCAAGAGGAAAATGAAACCCACGTAAACGTACCGTAGGTATACTTGGTTTGTTAGGATAGAAACTGCACTGATGTTGGTTAGAAACTTGAATTGATAAACTATTTTACAATAAATAACACTATATTAAAATGCTACACATTTCGTGTACAGTACATTCATAAATTTAACTAAAAAACACAGTTTTGACAGCGGCGCGGCGTGCAACTACTGGTGTACAATACATGTATGCATTCAAACTCACGGACAACATTCATTGGCAATCTACAAATCCATACATTGATAGGTAGCTCTCTGAAAAGTATTGGTCGAATTATAATTGGAAGCAATAAAGCCCCCTTCAGCAGGTGGTCCACCAGAGGATGCCTATCCTAATGTCTGCCATGATACTTTTTAAAGTGCTTGCTTGAACCCTTTCTTTCACTCTCAGTCTGTCTACCACAGTAAACACGTACGGAGGAGTCACCAATCTGAGGATATTGGACATCGCAAGGTAGGATAATAGTTTTTTGCGTCTTAGGTAACCCGATTTCCTAATACTTTTGCCTGATTTTCCTATCATATGTGCTTAAATCATATGGTATACTGACTTTAATACTGGTCTCTCATAGAAAAAAGGAATACTGAAGTTCAGAGTTGTAAACTATGGACATTACAAAGACCCCGAAGGTTTCTTGTTCGGAGATTCCCACGGTCATCATGGCTTCACAGATATCAGCCCCATATTGAGCCTCATTCCTCTATTTTCTATAGTGAGTCGGCAGATCCTCTGATTCCTCTGTCTTTTACTGCCTGAGTCCAAGATCTATATCTTCTTATGTCCTAATACAATAATATGTAAAGCGCTATTATTCCATATTTGCATTAATTCCCTTCCACACATACATAATTTCACACGAATTGCAAACTAAGCCTTAAATTCTAAATTTGGCGAATAAATTAATTTCACAGGGTAAAATGAGGGGTGCGGGTGGGGTGGGATGGGGGGGGGGGGGGGTCATCGGAAGTGCATGCCAACTGCCTGATGTTTTATGACCAGACCTTTTTTATAGTAATTTAATGATTTTTTATGAGCATTGCAAATCGATTTATATAACGCAAGTTTCTAGTTACATCGAAATGATTATACAAGGGCTGGTTACAAAAAAAAGATCCAATTATAATTCGAAATGTTTTCGATTTAACCATGTTTTGATTTTCGATATTCGATCTTATTAGTTCTTGAAGTGCTTCCACCATTAAGTAATTGGTAACACATGTGGCTGAGTGATTAGGCCTAGGGGTATGCCCACGTTCATTTTACATATCAGTAGACATCTCAATTCTAAGGCCGTGTGGTCAAGCTCCTGCATCTTCTAATCGTCGTCAGTACCAAAGGTAGTTTATCATTTTATAACAACTTTTTGGTTTTAAGTTTTTTTCTGTGACTATCCGCCACCATACGCCACCATACTATCACTCCACTTTCTTGGTAAATCATAATGGTTTATTCTGCAGAACCTTGCTGTAAAATCTTGTTCGGAATGACAATTTCTTATTTAAAAGAGTCTACTCAAAGCAGTCGGTATTATTATAGCCTTGTTCACCATTTACTTAGGCTATTGTTAGTTGTCTTTTTCTTTAAAAGCTGGGAGCCGCTTTGAAATTTCACCTCAACTTGTTTAATCTTTCTCTTCTTTGCAGAAACGTGGAATTTCTATATTCAAAATATCACCTATTGGCGAACTTAAAAAAAGTGCCTAACGTTTTGTGTACTTTATTTTAGGTCAGACGGCGTGAATCAACATGGCGGCCCCCAGGCTAGCCCTGTTTGCCGTTGTCATGGTTATCGTCGTCGTGGCGTCGACCAGTGCGGCACCAGGAAAGCCGAAACGTAAGTAGAATTCGTTAATCACCCATTTATGTTTCGGAAAATTATGAGTTGAGAGGAATGCACTGACTACCAAAAGAGTGTATCACTAAATGAGGTGCCCACCTTTCAATGGATAGCCAATGTATTGGCTGGCCAAACGAGATTGAATCCGTAGCCTTGTTGAACATGAAATGAACGTTATATCAGTCGCATCAATGCTTTCTCTCGATCATATCTGGATTGCAGCAGTGTGATGTGAGAAGCTAACAAGATGGAAAAGCTCAATATACCAAAAGGGTGTTGCACTTTTGCGACTTTTTCGAAATTTGTATAATTTCTCTTCACGTATTCATTTTCATTCGCCAACGCGCTCGAAGTGGACCTGAAGATTTGAATTTACTTCCGTAACATGTTTTATTGCAGTAAGAATGAAGTACATTGTATGTGTATTATATTTCATCATCAGTCGTGTAGTTTGCCCTCAGCATCGTCTGGAAATTCGCTTGGAAAAAAACAATAAAATGCTTTTGGTTGCCTATTATAGCAGGTTGAAGAGAGGTTGCCATCTATCGGGTCCCTTCTCCCCGTCCAGATTCTCTTTTGGCGTGGTTCATCAAATGCAAGCTATAGTTTATCACTTGTGATGTGATGCCAGTCCCAGACAAATAGGTCTTCGCAGTGACGAGAATTTTAATTGGGTCACACAACTGAAAACCAGAAGGGGCACTAGATCGTCGCCGCGAAAAAAGCAATTAGGTTACCTTCTGATGATGAAATATAGCAGCTTGCCTTATCCGTGCCGGGTATAGGGTACTAGGCACTGTTTGCCGTAATCTTAAGTTCATATGGTGCCCTATAAATGCACGGATTTGTATGTCACGGTGGGGGTATTTCTCAAACTAACGCTTGCGCACCCTTGAAGATGCTAGTATTTTGCCTTCGCGCTTAACATCGGCTACATCATCAACACGAGAATGAGAGGGCGCACGCAATCAGCTGAACAGCACAAAACCTGGACAGTTCTTATTCAGACAAAGAAGGTTTCTGCCGACGGTTTCATCCGGGGATCAAACCCACTTGCGATGTTTTTTCAACAAGGGTTTACTATATATGAAAGCAAAATACGGAACTTTACAGAAGTCGAAGCGAACTTATACTACCCAGTACCTCAACATGTGAGGTTCGAAATCCACACGCGCTGGTGCAATTACAATTACACGTCGGAAAGGCTTCCTTTCTTGGATTCTTGACCCAAAGCTTAATGTTTCGCAACCAACTCTGGACGATGCTGGGCTTTAAACTTAGCGGCTGAAGTCGATTTTTTTACACACAAAACTGAATGCCCCTTTATCGTTTTGTTATAGAATTAAAACCGTCGGCAAAGGTATCAGAAAACATAGTACCCAAAGAAATGGCTTCAAAGCCAGTAAAACCTAAATCAAATGGACCGCATATATTTAAAAGCAACCTGGCAAACAAAAAAGGCTCTGGTGTTCAACCTGTGGTCGTTCCCCCGAAAGGAGAATTGGGAATAATGGCCAGGAATGCGAAGGAGAATTCGAAGTCAATGCCAGCGATGGTCAAACCGAAGACAAAAACAGCGCCTGCCACAGTCAAGGCAAAATTCGGATTTGGCAATGCGAAATCGAAAGGCGGGAAGGAGCCGAAGAAGGTGTCGGCCTTCGCTAAAGCATTAAAGAAAGTGGTAAAGGCTTCTGTGAAAACTAAGAAGCTTGCAACGAAAGGTGGAGATAAAGAAGGTGCAAATACTAAGACGAAGCCGCATGAGATATCTCTGGACGAGATTGCCAAAGAAAACGGAATAGGCAAGAAAAAGATGCCTGATGTTGTCCCTTCGAAAAAGAAATGTAAGTTTTGGCATGGGGTTGAATGGCGCGGTGGGTTTTAGGATGGCATTGGTTAACGTGCGGCTCGTGCAAATTGTGTACTTATCTGGTTGCGTGGTTATCAATGGCTATCGGGTGCGGTGACGTACGGTGTTTTTTAGCTTCTTCAAAAACCGTTAAGAGTATAAGCCCCGGGAAATGTTTTTCAGGGAAACGAAAAACCCTATGAGGTTTCGACAAACTCAAAAACTCTTCGTGTTTGTTTGTCTGTAAATTCCCTGAAAAACCGCCAGGAGGTGAATATTTGTTGGCTGAAATCACAAAAAGGTTTCTTTAAAGACCAAACCCCCTTATTTTTAAGAGTATGGCTATGAATGGTTATGGTGCAAGGCGGCGGACTGGCGAATTAAGGCGACGTGCCTGTATTATGCCCCCGGCTTTCATCCTGATATTCTTTTCTTTTTCGGGTTTTTCGGTCTGCTTCTGGTGATTGGAATGAATTAGTTATCATTATTGTTTAACAGAAAATGTAAAAAATGCAAACAGTCACTTTAAAACTGACGGTCTTGTTAAATTTCAGCGGCGGCTAAGAAAGCTGTTGGAGCCAAAAAAGGTAGGATCTGATGCATTCCTCATTTTGTAAGTTCTTTCCTTGTCCTGTTATTGATCAAAGGATTAGTTTAATAAAGTATGGTTTCTCATTCCAGTGTCATTCAAAACACCAGTCTCGTTGGAAAAAATGAAGGCACTGTCCAAGTCAGTGAAAAAAGGGATTAGCAAAAAAGGTGAGAAAGATTGTGTGTTTTTTTCTCAAATTCAAGTAATTGCACCGCATTTCCAAAGCACCTGCACTTGTGTGAATGGATGTAAAGAAAATTAATTTTGGTCGCTAGCCACGATCTTACGTGCACGAATACAAATTTTGATTTTAAATGATTAACAATAAAAATATGAATTACACAATTGAATTTTGGGATTTTGATTCGGCAAATTGTAGGTTCATCAAGAAAATACGCTTCATTAGTGTCTATCTTATGTAATTTAGCACCTGTGTCAAAGAAGGGTGTAAAGAAGGCTGCAAAGAAAGCAATAAAGAAGGCCACCAAGGCTAAGAAGGTCGCTAAGAAAGCTGAGAAGAAGGCGAAGAAACAGCTGAAGAAAGCATTGAAGTCAGGCAAATCGAAAGCGATCAAGAAAGCTAAGGTAGCTAAGAAACAGGCAAAGAAGGCAGTCAAAAAAGCTTCAAAGGCAAAGGTTGCTGCTAAGACCGCCAAGAAAACTGGAAGTAAAGCGGCACTTAAGGCATCCAAAAAGGCTACCAAGGCAAGCAAGAAGACAACTAAGAAGGCGAAGAAGGCTACAAAGACGTCCAAAAAGGCTGGAAAGAAACCATCGCCTAAGTCAAAGAAGGGTGTGAAGAAGGCTGCAAAGAAAGCAATAAAGAAGGCCACCAAGGCTAAGAAGGTCGCTAAGAAAGCTGAGAAGAAGGCGAAGAAACAGCTGAAGAAAGCATTGAAGTCAGGCAAATCGAAAGCGATCAAGAAAGCTAAGGTAGCTAAGAAACAGGCAAAGAAGGCAGTCAAAAAAGCTGCAAAGGCAAAGACTGCTGCTAAGACAGCCAAGAAAACTGGAAGTAAAGCGGCACTTAAGGCATCCAAAAAGGCTACCAAGGCAAGCAAGAAGACAACTAAGAAGTCGAAGAAAGCTACAAAGAAGTCCAAAAAGAGCGCCAAAAAGGGTGGAAAGAAAACATTGCCTAAGACCAAGAAGGGCGTGAAGAAGGCAGCGAAGAAAGTTGCAAAGAAGGCAAAGAAGGAGGAGAAGAAAGCTAAGAAGAATGAAAAAAAGATCAAGAAGGCCATTAAGAAAATGGTGAAGAAGGGCGGCAGCAAAGAGGAAGTCAAGGTACTCAAGAAATCACTCAAAAAGACAAAGAAGGCCAAAAAGACTGCGAAGAAGGCAAAGAAAGCTGCCAAGAAGGCTGCCAAGACTGGAAGCAAGGGCGCACTCAAGGTCGCCAAGAAACAAAACAAAAAGGCCAAGAAGCAAACCAAGAAGGCGAAGAAGGCGGTTAAGAAAGCAGTCAAGGGTTGTGGTAAGTTGATAATGAAGTAAAAAACTTTAGTTTTTGTTTGATAAATTGCAAGTTAGGTAGCAGTCCCATCCAGGTGTGTTTATTTTGATGATTTGGTTTTGGAGAAGTTTGATTTTGATAGGTGTAAGGTCACTGCGGCCAATGGGATACTTGTTGTTTTACAAGATACAAGAGACAATTCGCCATCTTCTACGTTAGTAAGGGTGTTCAATTCTAATCGTTAAGAAATAAGGAAACCTACATCCCTACCCAATCAAGGGAGGTAAGATGCGTTTCGCTTGCATTTTACAACGCATGCGTTTTTAGCATTGTTTGGTTGCAATACGGCATGAAATAAGATTATTAGTTAAGATCTTATTAAGAATCTATTTAGAATCACATCTGGACTTTCGACCTGAGTATAGCATCAGACAATATTCTCAGACATAATAATTTTACAATCTCTTTCAGCGAAGGGCCGTCACCCTCATGTCCACATCGCACAGACCATTCGTAAGTGTGACTCAATCATTTCAATCCAGCATTCGACAAGAGAAATATCGATGCCGCCGAAAGATTTGGAAAGCTTTTTACGCTCACGCCAGGAATATTTTATCACTAAGTCAAACCAGACCTTGTTCCTTAACTGTTGTATTCTCCCTTAGACCACCAATTAGACCTTGCTGAACCAAATCACACCTTGATGGACTAAACTATCACCATTAACTGACTATTTTGCTTTGCCTTATAGATATTACTGTGTGTCCGCCCGGATCGAATGGTGCTGGCTGCGTAACTAGTAAGTAAGGTTTTCATTAACACGTGAGAAACGTTAAGGCCTGTTTTCGAGTTTGCTCTACGTTTTTGGCCATGGGGCAAGTTGCTGATTCTGCGGCCAGAACAGGGAGAAGGCATCTATTACAAGCTTCTGTCCACCTGTATTTGAATGAATTAATTTTTCTTATTTTCTAATGCTCTTTAAATTTTAGTGACAAAAGGGCCCAAGAAAGCCGTTAAGAAAGCAAAGAAGAAGGCAAAGAATGCAAAGAAGAAGGCAAAGAAGGCAAAAAAGAAAGTGCAGAAGAAAAAGAAGGCAGTTAAGAAAGCCAAGAAGAAAGTTCTGAAGTTGAAGAAGAAAATGGTTAAAGCAAAGGCCAAGGGCGATGTGAAGAAGGCCAAGGCGCTGAAGAAGAAGGTCAAGAAAGCAGTAAAGAAAGTACAGAAGAAAAAGAAGGTTGTGAAGAAGGCGAAGAAGAAGGCAGCCAAGAAAGTAAAGAAGGCTAAGAAGGCGAAGAAGAAAGCGAAGAAAGTCAAGAAAGCTGCAAAGAAGGCAGGCAAAGGTTTGTATGCTGATTGGAAGTATTCGTTCTCAAGCTAATAATGTTCAACTTGAGGCCCCAAGACCAAATCAAACGAAACGGTATAGAAGAGAATAGAATAGCACCTCCTCCACCTACTTTAAGTTGAGAGCACGTCAGCAAACTTTGCTTATTAAACAATATGAGGGTGAGTAGGGGCACTTGTAGGAGAAAACCGGGCCATCCACAGGAAACTACGCTGTCGGAGATCTCTATCACAGAAGCATACCAGGACCGAACGGGAATTGAACCCGTGACCTCAGATAAATAAATTGTCGTCAACCAAGTGCCATTCACAAGAGTTCTGCAGAGCATTTCTCTTTTTGCGCTTATTTCGGTTTATGATTAATCATATTATTATCCCTTTTGAAACATAAGGAGGCAAAAAACCAGCTGGTAAGAAGGCAAAGAAGAAGGTAAAAAAGGCTAAGAAGAAAGTAAAGAAGGCTAAGAAGAAGGAAAAAAAGGCAAAGAAGAAGGTAAAAAAGGAAAAGAAGAAAGTAAAGAAACTGAAGAAGAAGATCAAAGCAGCAGAGAAGGCCGGCAAGACTAGCAAGGTCAAGGCATTGAAGAAGAAAGTCAAGAAAACCAAGAAGAAAGTCACCAAGGCGAAGAAGAAGGTAAAGAAGGCTAAGAAAGTGAAGAAGAAAGCCAAGAAGGTTGCTAAGAAAGCTGCGAAGAAGGCTGGAAAGGGAGGGAAAGGTTAGTAATTTGTTTGGATGTTAGTTATCGTCAATAATCGGGCATTTTTTACGGCTTGCGGTTCGCGAAAAATCTGAAAAAATAACGATTTATTTAGTTTGACGAATTCAAATTTTTTAAAAATTTTTCGTATATAATAAAACACAAAGGTTTGACGGATTGCGGTATTGTGATAAGGTAGATAGAAGTACATATCGTGATCGACAACTGGTAAGTGCTGTTGTGCGAAGATGGTACAAAGATAAAAGGGGATGCACGTTGATTATTGGCCATTTATAGGAGACACACTTTCCATTGTGCGAAAATGATACGGAGGAAAAAGTTTCTCCTTCTGTTTATAGGGAAGTCTCCTGCAAAGAAGGCAAAAAAAGCAAAGAAAACTGCAAAGAAGGTTAAGAAGAAAGCTAAAAAGCTGGAGAAGAAGGTCAAGAAAGTTTCAAAGAAGGCGAAAAAACAACTCAGCAAACTAGAACAACTTGAAAAAAGACTTGCAGCTTTCAAAGCGAATCTTATGAAAATGCAAAAGGACCTCGCTGCACTGAAGGCAGCTCATAATGATGCAGAGGCGAAGAAGCTGAAAAAGAAGATTAAGAAAGTCCAAAAGAAGAAGAAGGTAGTCAAGAAGAAAGTGAAGGTTGTGAAGAAGAAAGTAAAGAAACTGCAAAAGAAAGTGAAGAAGACCAAGAAGAAGGCTAAAAAGGTGGTAAAGAAGGCTGTGAAAGCAAAGAAGAAGGCAAAAAAAGCCGCGAAGAAGGCTGGAAAGAAAGCAGGTACAGGTAACACCAAGTATGGATTAAGGAATCTCTAATCTATGCTTGGTACACTAGTTGTAGTTATCGTTAGGATCCCGGCATACATAGGAGCCACCCATAGCCGTTTGAAGGATATTGGCGATAGCCAAAATGGTTGAAAAACGGTATTGTATGAATACAGAGATAAGATTCCCGCGGCTCAAGTGTCTCATCAACAATATATACACGAGTGTTTCTCTCATTGGAATGAACGTGAGACAGTCATTTCAGCCTCAAATTACCCGGAAGATATCTCATCAACATCTAAGTGTTTTCCCTTTCAGGTATGAAATCTCCGAAGAAGAAAGCTAAGAAGGCCGAAAAGAAGGCAAAGAAGGCTGCCAAGAAAGCCACCAAGGCAAAGAAGAAAGTCGCCAAAATCGCAGAGAAGCTCACCAAGGCTAAACAAGCGGGAAAAGGAAATGCTAGTAAGAAGTTGGCGAAAAAACTTAAGAAAGCTGAGAAAAAGGAAAAGAAGGCTGTAAAAAAGGCATCGAAGAAAGCCGCAAAAGCCGTGAAAGCGAAAGCAAAGGCTAAGAAAGGTAAAGCAAGAGATCTACTTTGATGTCTGCCTGTTCAAGTGTTTAGAAGTTTGCCCAAACTTGGGAAAAGGCACACTGAATAAATGGCCTTGATAACTTCGAAAGAGGGCCGTAATTGGCGGGAGGGGGTTGGGGAGAGGGACAAATGGCCACCAAAAAACAAGTGCCATCGGCCCTTCCGCCCCAGGCCGCCATGACGAAAAAACTAGATCGGGCCTGGAATGGATATGTTTCTCAGATACGAGGGTAAAGACAAATCTTAAAAAGACGCACCCCTCTCCTTTTCTGTCACTCACATTGTCTTTCCGTTCAATTTCAGCATAAGAAGCTGGACGATTAACAGTGAAACCCCCTATGGACGAGAGTTAGAACTATGATTCTTTCCTTTCCTGTCTCTCACGCACGCATGGTGGAATTCTCGTTGATTCTCGTATATTTTCGCAGGAAAACAGGATGTTGACTCCTCATCTGTTTCCGTTTTGTGGTAGATTGTAAAGAAAACAATAAAAATGATATAAAAATATACAAATGTGTTGTTTACGTTATATATCACTGTATTTGCCCGCGAACTGTCTCGTTGCCAAAACCATCGAAGCAGTCTGTTGACCTATTTTTTTCTTTAGCGGGCCTGAAAAAGATACAGAAACTGAATGACTAACCCAAAGGGTCATCAGGGCAAGCTTGATAAAAAAGACCCCGATGAAACACGATTCGTGGAGATCGATAGGTCAAAACCGTCAGGCTTTCATCCGTACTTGGTTTTACCTAGTACTGGTAGATGGCCATGCTTGAAAAACCAATTCGCTGTATGTTATGTCGACGGACAATCCCATGTCGAAGATGTATAGTCAAGTCTTGGTTCGTGTACAGGAACATGTGAATCCGTTAAAGGAATCTTGTAAGATTCTTAATGACGATCTTAACTATGAATCGTAGAGGTATCTTGAGAGGAATCAAAAAAGTACATCTTAACTCTAAGAATCTTATAAGAATGTATCATGTATGTTACACGTTGAGTGTTTAACATTGAAGTGGTGTAGCAGCTTGTCTGCTTCAGTGACCCGGAAGGCACTGCTGGCTGGAGTGAAAACTCCTGGCATGTCCAACCATGCCAGACTGGCTGATGCGGAGAAGTCAGACGAAAACTAGACTCCTGGTCTTCCAGATTGGGGGTTTCGGCTAGGGGGTTAGCGCCCACTCTAATATCTTCAGGTCTGGCAATGTCTGGTCGTCCATTTGCTGGTGTGTGTAGAGTTTTTTTTGGCAATTTTGAAAACATGGTAAAAAACCCCAAATTAATTCCGTGTAGAAAGGTTTTGACTGAATTCGACAAAACCTGCCCTCAGTTGGGCCCTTTAATGCCCAGCAGGGCCGGTGGAAAAAACAGTGATTTGGTTGATTCCGCATACCGTCAAGTGTGCACCTCTGCTGCGAGGGTAATCAAATTAATTAGATTTAGTTTAAAGATGTCTGTCGGCCGCCATGGGAAGCGATATGTTAAGGATAACACTCCCTATGAATCCTTTTGTTCGAGACACATTTTTGCCATTTCGTAGGACGAAACCCGCGGCGAGCTCTCAGCGGGGGAGGGTGAATCTTGGTGCCTGTCACAAAAAATTAAACTCTGCGGAACCCTTGTTCGAAATCACCTGCAATTAAGGTAAACAAGGCGCCCATGGTTAAGATACTCTCCATTGGCATTCTAGTGGTATGGGTACATCATTTCGCCTAATTAAACCCCTCTAATCTTTCCTTCCCTAACTGGAACGAAAGTTACATAAACCGTGTCGAATCAGCCTGAAAAACATCTTTGTCGTGACGGCAATTTCGTAGTATTCTGCATGACAATCGCACCAATTGACTCGTGACAAATTACACGACATTCGCGCTAATGTTAGTGATTCTTACGTAGGTTTCGCAGGATAAAAGACAACGATTAGCTCACGTCATATGATGAGCTTATGATTAGATTTTCACTGCATGGCTGACTTTGGCCCTTTTGGGAGGTTCTGCACAATTCAGAATCATTATTTCCTAATCTGTTCATTCTTGTTCGTCTTGTAAATCGCCATCCTGGACAGAGACCGTGAAATGAGCTTCGACATGAAGGTCAAAGGCATCTAACTTGATCTTTAATGACCCTTTCCTGGCGTTGAGGAACGTTGTTCTCTGGGGTATATCGTAGTATTGATAGTATGGGCCATACATTAGGATTAAACACCAAAAATCCGCCCATTTTTGTTAAACCTCCCACACCATGAACGCAAATCCGGGATATATCCATTCAGTGGCGCCACCCAATTTACTCTTTTTGATTTTGAGGGACCAGTTTTTGAGTTGTATGTATCTTGAAAGGGGATTATGGCTTCGTCACTGAATTCAATGAAAAATAATACCTCAAAAAGTATCACAAAAGAGTGATGATGTCTTCAAGAGACGATGTGACTACGTATATTCACCCTGCCGGATTAGGCCTATTGGTCCCCACGAGAGCTGTTTCGGGAGGGTCGATGTTATCAAACTTTACCCTTTAGATTAATGCTCAAACGATTTGAAGATGGACACGCAATATAGCGTAATCCTTCGGCTTCAAGATAGTACGTTTTTCTTCTTATGACAAAAAATAACCTTGTTTTACAGTGATCAATTTAAAAACCGTTTAATACCAGGTTTTTGTAGTTCCTGCAGGAATTATCCCAATTTTTTTTTTGAGGAACATTTTGTAGTTATTTCTACCACCTGCCATTTGTCGCGTGGGCCCATTATGGGTCCTGCTGGTACTCCACGGTGGCCACAGCGGTAACGCAGCGGTTTCCCAACTCCACGACAAGATTTAAAACAAGACTAGCATACTGCCGTGGATTAAACCTGCGTGTGGTAGAATATTAAAGACTGAAAAAAGCCCAGGAAGATTTAGAGTTGTGAATAATGTGCACGAAAGGGCCTAGAGCGATATGTTTGGAGCCAAGGATTATCTTTAATACCTTGCCCCGGTTTAGACAAAAATCGCTTTAGAAAGTTCGTATAACGCTCTGAGCGACCAAAGGCAAATTAGTTACTCCCGTAAATGAATCATTAGGCTATGGAACCTGATAATCATGATATATTTATAAGGATATTCCACGGTTTGGGTTTCAGTTTAAATGTAGACAGATCTCTGGTGTTGATGCGATGATGGCCGGGTGACTTCAAAGTATGAAATATCAAGTACTATCGCCTAATATGCGATTCTATGAACAGATAAAAATACGACGTAAAATATAAAAATCTTACGGAAGGAATTCATAGCAATTAGAGAGACGTAGACTTTGGCATATATTCACATTTTAGACACATGCCATCAAAACAAAGATTGCAAGAAGGCGAGTCCTCACTGACTCATGTGAACTTATCACTGCAACAATGCATCAAGGAGGGTCAATCTGAATCATTTCCCTTTTCGAGTGACTCAAGGACCAGAGTGAGCTCCATAAACAAAACCAAGGCCGGGTGCACGGCGTACAAACTGGCGACAAGTCAGTTGCAGGACCTGCCGCAGACAATCCCTTGTAAACTGTCTCCATTTGAGGGTCCTTCAGCGAAGTCGTCGGCAGGTCGCGCTGGGTGTACTCACAAACCGGACAATTGTCACAATAATGGGGACAATGGTCACAATCACCTAATCCTCGACTGTATGGAGGAACAAAAAGGACAGAATAATATATTTTAGCAGGACGCTAATCACTTGGTATTATCCTGCTAAATTATCCCTCCCTAAGAGGATTTGGTAACAGACAGATTAAGAGCTATAAGTTGAATGTTTTTCCAAGGCGCGCTCCTTAATGTAAACAATTGCAAAACGTGCAATGATCGGCACAAAATGCGCAAAATCTTCGGAACAAGGACAAATCGGTTTGTTTGAGAGGATTTCATGGGTCTGGGATTGGCTACTTGAGAAGGTAGCCTTTGTATCTTTAGAATAACTTTCTGCGCGGATTTTAGTCAGGGATTTGTTGGTTAAAATCAGTTAAAATCCGTGACGATTATTCAATGGGTTTAAAGTAAATTAATTCGGGGTGAAAGTTTTGCAAATTATTTGATTTTAATGATTTCAATATAGTAAGACGTATACTGAACTTTTTAAACTTTTGGTGGAGAAATACTCTACACCCGCCTCTTCTGCTCAGGTCTGGAGCGAAGAAATAAACAAAAATCAAGGAACGGCAAATTAAGATGACCGGTAATCAAAAGCTGTTATCGTCTATATTCCGCACTGTGTACTTTCTCCAAACACAAATCGTGCGAAGGCACAACTCTTATACTCAATCGTTGTCACTTCTTTAAAAGACGCGTGGTCCAGCTTCGCGAAATGAATGAAGTCGGTAACCATTGGAACTTGTCTGTACGTCCAGGTGGCGTTCGCAGTTATGGAGATGAGGCGGTTATGGTCCTGACATGCCTTGGCAGCGAAGCAATCATGATAAGGCCTCTTATCACGATTATCTCATTTTATCCTATTTCGCAGAACATAACCAATATTTTTGCCTGTGAAATGAATGATACGCATGATTTGAAGGAAGTGACCAGCAATGAGCAAGACACATGGGACCATTGACTGCAGCGCTCTCTCATGCAGACGAGGTTTTCAAGACGTGGGTCTGTTGGAAAATTGATATTGAGTCTAAATTGACTGGATTAAGTATTCTAGTGCATTTTCAGGTTAGATGGGTGATTGACGGGTCTGACTTGTTACTCGATCGGGACCTTTACTGATAAGGTTTAAGCACCGGCAGCAAAGGCGCATACACTCCGGATACGGCACGGAATCGAATAGTCCATTCTCAGACGACTGCACTGAGGTATTTTCAAAAGGACTTCGTAAATTCTAAAATTACAATTTCAGGTGTACAGACTACGCTAAAAAGAGCAGAAAGGTGAAGTCCAAAATCTCATTGTTCAGCCAAACGATTAAACAATCGTTGATTACTAGCCAAAGTTCCCCTGAGACATATTTTTTCCCGAATGGGTCTTCTGTTGTTTATATGTTATTGCTGTGATTCTCTTCCCACGACTTTCACAAAATACTTGACCACCGCTTCTCATCTAAATACTGGAGGGAAAATACATGATTAACCCTTAATCAATCCTAATCAGCAAATTTGATATAATCACTACGATTATTACTGTTACTCCTGGATCCAGGTGTTTTGAAAACGACTTCATAACACATTTTCACCATGCTCGCCATGAGGAGATGAACCCCTTGTGGTCCAGGTTGCTTTGTTGCGGAGACAAACAAACCTGTGACGTAATCCTCTCTCGCGGGATTGCAAGCCGTGAGAATGCGCGATCTTGTTGGAAATAATTCCCCAAGGGGTAGATCCTCCGTGAGAAGTCGATAAAAAACAGTGGGAATAATTCTTCCTAGCTCTTCTCAGTCCAGGACTCGGCTCTTATAATTTTTTGTCAGCAGGCAAAATTTCAACCATCGGCATGACCGGGCAAGCCAACTATATTGGAATAGAAATGATCCAACAGATCGGAACCGGATCCACTAGAACATAGCATACGCATTGTTCTTCAGATTTGGGACAATTATAGATGACGAAGGAGAAATGTATTACCATGAACTCGGATTGTAAACATGACCCGAACCTCACCGACATTTCCCGAACGTTTCTCGGAGTTCTCACCTTTCCGACGTCGGATTACGTTCAGACTTACAGCTGCTGCTCGCCTGGCTTCGCGCAAGTGGAGTGTCAGGGCAAAGTTTATCTCCAGCCTGATAGTGAATGAAGGCAGTTCATCTTGTTAATGAAAACTTTCTAAGTAGCAGAGCGTAGAGTTGACTGAATCACTGTTTTCGTTGCCAAGACTGACAGCTCTCGTATAAACTAATCAGCTCTTCAGTAACCTTGTTGAAGGAGTTGAAGGCAGATGGATGCAACTAGACTACAAGATTATGAAGTTCTTCGGCAGGTGTCTCTGTATTTGCCTCGAACATTCCGAAACTGGTTTATCAATCAGTACTCTAGATTCTACAGAAACACATTTTTTTTCTCCTTATTTGACAAGTCAACATCAGCCAGCGCAAGTTTACCCAGGCGCCGTAACAGCAGTCATCGAAACAAACACCGAAACAAAAGAGACGGTATAGGTATTTAATTTACATGGCCATGAGGATCACGGTACACACATCTTCAGTGAAACGATAACATCCCGCATTTGGGTCTTGACGGGACGAGCCGTTCAAAATTTCCTATTTTCATAAGCGTTCCTTTAATTGGTTCTTCGAGGAACTCGCCTTCCGTGAATCCAAAAGTTTAGTATATCCTTTTAGCTGGTGGAACTATCTGCAGAATGATCATATTGAGTAATAGTTGGCGGGATAGCGAGATAATACCGGCTCCTAATCAGCTCTAGACAGCAATATCTGATGATAAATCATAAAATTACTAAAATCTGCGTAACGGGTTAGTTTCCCACGGATTGAGTATGTTTTGAGAACATGGTTACAGTGTGTAGCAATAAAAAGGTAATTAAGTTTAGACAGCTAATATGAAAAGGAAATAAGGACTAAGTAATCCATTCATAAGATTTCTGAAAAGATGAGAGCGATTTTTGGCTAGTTTTGTCAGATTTTCGCGAGTGCAAGAATAAAGAACTAAGAAAGTATCATCTCTGCAGTTTTCGAGTATCGTTTTATGTTAGATGCAGCTTAGAGTAACCAGCCTAGATGCAGGCACACACAACTCAGGCGATCATGCGTCTCTCGACAGGAAACAACCTAATCGACGGAGTGGAAAAGTTCCCGCTGAAGCAAAACAGAAACCACATCTTGGCGGAATTGATACATGCTAACATGCTAACCAGGGAGAAGAACTGGTCATGTGAACAGAAAGGAGATGATCTTGCAACCTGCGCATCGCTCTTAATTAATTGTTAATTCTACTTGGTTAGGTCCACTCAAGTACGGTTTCCAGCAGTCTACAATTTTCATAAAAATCTTCATCTTCCAAAAATCGAATGCCCTATATATTTAAACGTCGCATCAACTGTTGCGACATATGATGAAAAAAAACCCTCATGGCCATGATAAGAGATGATGTCACAATGTTTGTGTTCAAAACGGGTGTGTTTATAAATGACTCGATCCATGGCACAGTTGGGATGCGTGCCATGGATTGCATCATACATGCCACGGATCGAGTCATTTATAAACACCCGTTTTGAACACAGTTTTTCAGGATCCCGCATACAATTTAGGCGATGGTTCCAAAGATTTTTCTGATGCCATACTCTAAATGACTTCCGTGTCTACAGTGTTGTGGTCTACACACCCTGTCCATTTCCTCGTAACAGGACCAGCCGGAGCCACCTCTACCGCAGAAATCCAACACACCTCACATTTGTTTTCTATTAGTCCGCAATCAAAACATGCCCCTACTCAGATGATTGAAATATTATATTTTTGTCAGATGGCTGCTGGGTTGAGTAACGCTGTAGTATTGCCTGTGTATTTCAGCTGTCAATCATTCCGCCAGTATGTCGCTGAAGCTGGGCCTAATTAACAATTAATTGCCTGGTGAATTAGTTTGCTTTCGCTGGCTGTGAGAGGCTGGGCTACTTGATACCTGGTGAAAAGATGCTGGAAGTGAACGTGTATGTAGCTACGCATGACACAGTGTACAGAGCATGGTCGGGGCCATCTTGACCACCAAGGTTTTTGCATCTTGAGAGACATTATAAGACCTTGAGGTTGAGGATGGGTCGCTCCACACAACGATTATGCACTCATAAGTCAGGAGGGCTTACATCCACGACTAATCTTGGTGACACTATGAAAGGTGTACGTGTAAGATGTTATTTGGGCACATTGACCTCTACATGAGGGAAACGAGGTGTGTTTACAAAGTGGGTCAGCAGGTCATCAGCTAATCTGACTACGGTTGCAACATTTCCATCATCTCTCCGCCCCCATTCTCATCAAATACCCTTCCGTTCCGAGAACACTTCTTTCTGGGTAGAGCCAGCCTGGTAAAACCACGCGCCTCTCTGTGAGATTTCGTGATATTTGGGATCACTCCGGAAACGGTAAATTAAGTGCGTGCATTTTAGGCCTATCCCTAATACGCAGCGGTTGAATTTCATTGGCAGCCAGTTTGAGAGGTGTTGAAAGTAACTCAAGCACAAGTGTACGATCATATCAGAGCTGTTTACCAACATCGATAGGGATAAATGATGACTGGCACTCAGCAGCCTGCAACAAACACTTAAGCCTTCGCAGGAGTTTAGACGCCGATTACGATATGATTTCAATGTGTATGAAACATGTAAACACCAATGTGTGAATCAGTAGATAATCGATAATCGGGTATTAATCAGTAGATAATCGATAATCGGGTATTAAACCTTGCAGTTGTTGCATTTCTGTTCTGTCGACACTCCGATCCCGGGAAAACATTTTCCGACAAGAAAAAAACCTTTCGATGTGATGCCAAAGGTCAAAGCTGAAATCTTCACAGTAGGTGAAGTCATAGCTCGTATATAGGTCAGTCATGTCGGTGTCAATCTAGTCGATCTCAAATGAGCAAAGTGATTATAGGCTGATGGCTACAGTGACCCTTTTGTTGACCAACAGTCAGACTAACAACATTTAGAAGACAAGCCAACAACACAACTTCCTAAAAAAGGAATTTTTGATGTACACAGGCATTCTTCACAAAATGTATGCATGTAATGTACATGTAATCGTATACAGAAACCATTCTTATAACATGAGCGCCATTGAGAATGATTTTCATAAGAAAAAAAGTTATTCCGTGCAAATTAGCGTCAACTTCAGCAGAATTTTGACCAATTAATAGTTTCAGAAGACCTAATGAAGATCAGCACTCTCAATAAATCTCCCAGACTACTTGCTTTGGTCCAAAAATGCGACGACTGGGCATAAAATCCTGCAATTTCCCTTTCGCTCTTGTTTCAATTCATTACAAAACGATTTCCATCGGCAAGTGTCAAATAGGCCGTAATCAATCACCCAAGAGCGCACCCTCGCTTGGTGGTGGGGTAGTGTTTGCCGAGCTGATATCCTGTAGCCGCATGCGTGAGGCTTTATTAACACCCAGGACGGAAGGACACGCAGCTAATGAAATAAACCCACTTATTCATTTTAAACAGGGTAACCAATTGTTTGCATTTTTAATCATCTAATTCCTCACTGGGAAGCTAATATGAGATGCCAATTTAACTGGGGGATCCAGTCTAATAACACAAATCAATGTCGGCCCCACGATTCCCGATAATTTATCTTAATTTGTAGCGAAGCACAAAGCCGTTGAGGGTCTTAATTGATTGTGCCATAACTCAGTGATAATGGACCAATGGATGGCTAAGCCACGTAGACTGACGATGATATAATCGGGCATGGTCCTTGGTATATCTAAACATCGAATTTGACAAGTAGAGTCACGTTATTTTACCACAATCCTTGATTTCTTCGCCGATGTAGGACGGGGGTGGGGGTGCAAAAACATACACAGTCCTCCTCCTCCTATAGTTTTTCAGAAGCCTTGTATGTAGGCTGAACAGCAGTCAAAGCAGTCAAGTATGCCCCTTTAGTCCGGGAATATCTGAATTATGAGTTATTTGTACCAGGAGATTTACTGCACCCCCACTGCACTACGCAATCTGCACCCCCATCGCACAGTCAAAGAGTACACCCCTGCTAGCTCGTTCTCGCCCTGAATTGTCAGGGCTTATATAAGGTACCGGGTGTAGGCAGGGCGGGGAAGAGTGTGAAAGGGCCTGAAAATGACATGCCAATGGCCATGATTCTGGTTTCTCTAAGAGTAGGCCAACCTAAAAGTACATGCTGGACGAATGTATGTAGCACATACTGCATGGTAGCACAGTGCATCACAGCAGTGGATGTGTAAACAAATCACCAGCATCACTCCGGGGAGTCCTGTCAGTCTTGAAGGCAAGGTAAAGACGACACCAGCAAAATGAGGAAATGTTTGACCTCGCTCACCGGGTTGTTATTTTATACAAGTGCTGTCACTACAGACTCCAGTCAGTCAGGCCAATGAGAATGTAGGTAGCGCACACTACGACATTTTCACATGACGTGAAAATTTATTTTCGAGAACGGCCCATTTTACATGTCGGCCTATCAGGTGCTTAAAGAATCCAACTTTTATCATACCGATTGGTCCTGCAAGAAAACCTATGAAGAAAAGTTAAGAAGGGCAGCAGAGGTCATTTTGCATAGCTGTTATCTACAGGTATTCGAACAATAACATCAGGTCCACACAGTTATTTTGTTTCAAGTTCTCTTTCATTGCCACCAAAGACGTTACTACCCTCCTCCCCTAAAAAAGTCCCTGATTTTAGGTATGTCCTTTAAAAATACACTACAGCGCCATTGTGGTAAAAGTTTTAACGATTCATGTCGCGGTGCTGACCTTGAAGGTCAAGGTCATCATGGTCGCCATCGCCTTGATTCTCCACCTTCACGCTAACTGTCAACCATCGCAGGTCCCCCGCGGCGACTCTGATTTGTTACTTGTTGATGAGCGGATTTGTTTCTCACAGCGGCCATTTTAGATTGAATCCGACTCGTCAAATCATCCGTTACTCTTTAATTAGGCAGTAAGTCTCCCATGGTGCAAACAACGTGCGCCACAGCTTTCCCTGGCGAGCAAACATGATCACCCAAGCAGCCAAGACGCGTCAAATCATAACTTCCGCCAAAATAAAGCTTCCACAAATCATAAGAAACCGATGACAGCTATGAAATATAGAAAATTGAGCAGATTTGCCAAGAAAACATATGAGTAGCTAATATTCAAGCTGGTTTTCTCAATATTGTTACATTTAATAATTTTTCCCGCGGATTTGATAAGATGACGGGCTAATCGCCGCCATTTTCATTCATCTCCCATTACCGCCCGGCAGAGCGAGGAACACAATTTCCGTCTCGGCCGGGCAGGATATTATTTCTGGTGGCATAATTAATAAGGTAGCAAATCAATCTTTTATTAGTCTTACATGGAGCCCCGTGGTCTTTGTCAGCGGAAAGTGCGACCTGGTGAAATAAGGATGACGTTTGGGTGAGGCGGCCCGCAATTTCTTGTTGGTTCTGTAGCGGGATTTAGCCTGTTTCGCAAGCAAACCGAAAGTTAAAAGCCGATTTTTAAAGTCGCCACTGACTCGATAAACTGTTGGTGTGGAGAATATTGCGAGGAACATATCACACCAAATATTGTAAACCGTCGTTGGGTATTTCTGAATGGTACAGCTAGTGTAAGGGCCGAATAGGTGTTCTCCATCATGTCCTGGGCTGCCCCGGCCGATCACTCGTCACCCCAACCGCTGAGGAGGCATTGTGTTGACACGGTGTATTCTCCTGACACCCCCTGCAAGGTACACCACTATGGGGGTCCCATTATGGCCCTGGCCTCAAGCTGGCATGGGGTGCGTCTTCTCCAGCAGGGGGCAAACACCATATGACAACATAACTCCATGAAATGAGCAGCCAGAAACAATGTACGCGACAATTTCTTTGATAAAGTTGTCAAATATGGACCTAATTCCTCGGAGGGGGTAGACACTGATGATAGATGCATTTCATGAGGGATATCATTTGCACCCCTTCTTGGAAACCGACCCATCTATTCAGATATGGCTTCTGCGTTGACTTACAGTTGACAAATTTGAATCAATTTCGCAGATTTTTACCTGATGGAAACATTATGTGACCTCTTTATTCCATTGGGGTAGACAAATAAACAAACTATTATACAAAAAGCAGTTACATGTATATATCTATTTCAGCATCGAACTTGTGTCATAAAAAGCGTAGATTAATACCAATAAAAGCATGTGCCTATGGCCACACTCTGAGAAAAAGAATTAGAGTTTTTGAAAAACCTTTTTGAGATTTTCGGCGGACATAAAATATTCAGCGGAGTAAAACACTCATACCGATTTTCAGAAACTTAAAAACCTTAACGCTTCTTTACTTTCCCGATTTCGTAAAATTTCGCCTCAAACCTTCAACTTTGGCAAAAGAGCTTCAGGTTTGGGCCTGCTCGACCCTTCTGGTATGGATTTCAGTATACACATGGACCCGCGATGTACTTGCACGTATTGAGACTGGTGATTTGGCTGCAGCTGAAATTTCAGAAAACATCTGGCAAGTATTACAGCGGCAACTACGAAATGGTCCTAGAGCAAAATACCACAAAATGTTTTTCAAGTAGCAGGAACCCAAGGGATGACAAATTTAAGTCAAGCAGCGTCCTGTAGATTTTACCCCTCACGGGCCATGTTGAAGTGTTATAAAGGCGGATCAGCTCGAATTGATACCTAACGCTACCACTTTACACAAAGTAGGTCAAATTACAGCCCTGTCTGGGGCCCTTTTCTTCTCGAACATATCACACGACGGCCCTGATTTTCTCAAGACCCATTTCTAAACTATTAAATATTATGATGTGGTCTTCCTCCTAGCAACACATTGCTTTATAAGAGGGGGACAATGTCACTGAGCATTCCCTTTATTCCCACCTCTGAACACCTATCCAACTCGATTCAGCAGAGGTACGAAAATTAGCTCTATATAATAATTAAAAAAGGTCACAGGGGCAGGGTCACTGAGATACTATATGAATTGGTACGGTGTGTTTGATATTGTTAACCCTTCGGCCCTTTTGGCCCATAATATCTCATTTGGAGAAACGTGCAGTCGGTCATATTGAAACGCTCACCTGCATGGCCGAAAATCTCACAGCTTCACCTTAGTAGAAGTACTGGGACGTTCAACCTTGAACTATTGCTGTATATATTGTCAGAAACTTGTGACCACTTATTGATAGCTTTGTTGCCTTGCTTGAACTTAAACATGTTAAACGATTTTGAACCTTGATGGTGCTATGCATGTATCGACTAGGATTCAGTCCTTCTGCTACACTACTGATTAAACTGATGGCGTTATCTGAAATATATCTAAGACCCGTCACCTGGGAGCCCTGACTACGCGGTGACAGTATATGGGGTGTATCTTCTTCAAAAGGACCATTCTGTTACCAATACTGTAACCGGAATCTCTTTCATTATACAGCTATTTATTAGCAAAACTATACTCTAAGGGTCATTGCTAACAAATTGTCGTCAAGTGCTATAGTGCATGTTTTCCGTAGACACCAAGATGGCCGATGAATAAAACCATTTTGTTTTCATTTTATCCTCCTTTTCCATTTAAGCACGCACTATAGGTGTACTTCAACTAAACATAATAACTTGAGTATGACACAAAGGGTAACATCTCACTTCCATAAAGAACGGCATTTCGATATAGTCGCTGGTGCCACGGCGTTTTGTCTCCGAATCTCTTTTGAAATATACGAATAATAAAGACAAATTGTTTTCTTATGGAGGTATTATGATTTGATATGCAGCAGTGCAGGAATCGGTAGGCACGCTGGTCCGGAACGCTGAAAAGGGCCCGTATAATTTGCGATTTCTCACAGCGTAAGTGTCGTGTATCCTCGTATTTGTGACACTTTTTAAGTGTCCCTATTATGAAGGCATTTACCAAGTCTTTAGTCTTGTCAATAAAGCGCAGTGTCTTCACGGAGGGGACTCTAGTTTGGGTTACATCAGGCTTCTTGTACAATGCATTTTATCCAGGAACAGCCCCAGGGATAAAATATGGCGCCGAATTGTACGCATCTGAATCGAGTCCCTAACTAACGCTCACCGAATCATGTTCACTTCAGCGCTTCACAATTTCTATGCAGCAGCCACCAACATCTGAAAACTAATGCTGGCCGCTCTGTTCGGGACCTCCTCGGCTCAGTCTTCAAATTAGTGCACTCTGAATAAGGTTATATGCAAGACGAAATTGGCCCAAGGCAAAATCGCAGAACTGTGCCCCGAACAATAACGTCAGAGTAAAAACAATGCGGGCCTCGAGGCTATATACAGCCCCCACAAGATGGCGGCATCTCGCGCACACTGGCACGAGATTTGACATCCCAAGTTGGTTTCATCGTGGCACAGGCGGTTCCTCTGTACGACTATCTCAAAAAGATCAGAAAACGGTTTTGTAAGGACCACACTTCTTTTTACGGGCATACGTTAGACGCTGCGATAGGGATCTCTGCAACAAAACGGTTCTTTGAGGTCGAGAATGATGTTTGCCGTCACGTGATTACGGTAGCGCTGCCGAGAGAGCCCAAACAAGTGGTCGGTGTTTGTTAGCGATAAATCACACACTTGTTTTATGTTATTGTACTAAATCCGCCATCCGCTGGTCTTGTATAAAGCCGTATACTGCATTGACAGTAACCAGTTTGAGGAAAAAGGAAGTTTTATATTGTACAAAGTATCAGTAACGCATCCTTCTCTTCTGAATAAAAAGTCCTTTTTTTCGAAGAAAGTATGTCAAATAGTTTCCTTTCATAACATCAAGTTAAAACATAAAACCTGTTTTTCGCACATAAAATAAAACGAAAAAAACCGAATTCTATACGTATGCAAATTTGATTCCAATTAAACATTTAAAAACGTGAACGCATTAAAAAGCTTCTTCGCAAGTTCCACAGTTGTGCAGATGCGGACCCGTTGATCCATGAAGTGGTTTATTTCTCCGTATATCAACGCACTCGACCGCTAGACGCCTGGGGCCGGCTGAGGCAGCTTGGCGTTGAGGGGGTAAGACAATTAAAGTAGGTGTGAATACGCCCCGGGAAGCAAGCGAGGAAACATTACAACCTTGAGACAGCATCTAACCAGATGGCGCGATATTTTACAACCTTTGCGGCAGAGTCCTTGTAGAGGTCCTTTAAACTCCTCAATCATTTGGGGAAACTTGAAAAATATGGGAGTCCAGATTGTCCCGAGATGATGAGATGTCTCGAGTCCGCGCGCGCGTTCGTCCATAGCTCTAAGTCGACCAGTTATGCACCCGAATCACGTAACACATTATGCAGAAATTGCCCTCCAATTGTCTCTAATGAGCGAGCCGCAAATTAATTGCCTGACGAAAGCAAAGGCATTAGAAAAGATAATTGTCAACTCCATTGGTGATTTCGCGCTTTACTTCTATTCTCCCTCGAGCAGCCAGCGTTTTTTCTCCCAGCAAACGCCAGCTTGATATGACACAATAGACATAATTATCAAAATATAGCAGTCGCTTCGATATCTCTCATTTCCCATTAAAATTAGCGCCAGCATTTTGTGGCGAATATTGGTCGGCATATTTTTTAACGCTTATTAATGAGAAGAAGAGTAATTGATAGTGTTTAAAGAAGTTATTAGACAGTTTGGGGGCAATATTTAACTTGAAGACCACCTGTGTCCCGAGAGGCCTAGGCCATTTTGTCAGTTTTGGTATGTACTTTTTTATGTTACTGGGAACAATTTAGGGTAAAGAATGCCTAATGTATAAAACAGACAAGTACAGCCCATACAGCAAGCTAATTAACAGTAGGAAGAGCATCAATCGATTACATTATATGGAGAAAAAATGGCCTGAATTACGGTAATGGGTTTTCTAAATCATCAAATAATTGATAAATTGCATAAAGCTTATCTCGGGCACACACAGATAAAAAGGTTGATGTAACACGATGCGATTACCCGAAAGTAGATCCGGTGTTACGCCCATGTCATTTCTCTCCGCCAGTACAGCCCAAGCGGTTACGCCTGGAGCCACCAACCCCCAAGCTAACAGTCAAGTCGGTTAATTAGAACACCTGTGTCTGGCCAAGTTAATAAAATTATTATTTTACACAAATGCTGATGCCCCAGAGCATTTCCCTGACGGGCATTCCCATTAGTGCATAATGTTGCTTTTGAAGGGTTTTAGCGTTGTTTTGTGCGACAGGGAGGGACGAGTGGTAAAACATTGGGGGTTCTTCGCGGTCATGCGCGGAAGGAGAAGGGTCAAAATGTTAATTGCAGACGTTGCATGTAATAGTTAGCCGAGGAAGGAATTTGATATTAATGAGGTGGTCTTTGGATTAAGTTTCCGGAGGTCACATGTCAGTTGAATCTGACCCTCTGAAACCAACGATCGTCTGCCAATTCGAGTCAATTACGTTATTTCCATCCCACGAGATATCTTTCATGGGGGTCGATATAAAACGTTACTTCGACGTTTTCACGATACGTTTCAAACAGATCACCTTGACGAGATTACTATAAAAGCTACATGCACAATATCTCTTTATGATGTTTGCCCAGTGCAACACGAACTGTGCATTCGAAATTTGTAATGGAACTGTGACAGTATCTCCTATCAAAGAATGCAGTGCATTCCCCACATTTCTAAAATTCCTTTCGTAATAATTTGTATTCTCCAAACATCTGTCATGTGTACATTCATGAATGCAACTCCCGGAGTACAATGAGCAAAATTCATAAAGTTCGCTTAGTTATTTTGCTCAGAAGTTCTTTTTTTCCTTCATTTTGAGTAAGCTGCTAATTTGGTTGTGGATTGTGAGAAGTGGCAGAAACCACGATCAATGCACAGTAACACAAAGTAATACAGCAGCCCAAACCAGCATGCAGGGGTATACTGTTGGTTTTCATAAAAAATATATGAATAGCACTGGTAATCATCAGCATCAAAAGCTGACCTTGCAGTCATTCGTGTTGCAAATCAACTTGCAGGACCTGTAATCGTAGGCATCAAAACCTGACCTAGCAGTCAGGTTTGTTGTGCACAACAACTTGAAGTCCTCAGTCATTGTCCACAGTTGAACCGAGGGTACCTTAACCGCCTCTGGAGACCGTGGTGATGAACAAATGGCTAGGAAGACAAGATAGCCGGGCCCTCCACAGGCGATCCCGACAAGGTGCCGGCGCACAAAGAACCACAATGGCCAACGATTTCCGAAAACATCATTTATAATCGTTCAATCCAACATCCAAATTTGTCCAAATTATCATCTTTCACTCGAATGTGTCGCATAATAATGGACATTTATTTCGCGATGTCGACATGAATTTGTCTCTTGAATGGCTAAGGGTTGGCTCCGTGTTATTCGGCTATCTCATGATTCTGTTGATGACTTGCCCACGGCCTATCTCGTCATCGTCACGGTGTATAGCAGTATCGGACTTGTACTCAAGTTCATCAACCAGTGTATTTATTGTTCGTGCTGCATTCTGAATATTTTATAAACTTCCACCCACGGAACGAATGCAAGGAAATGTCAACTGACACATAAGTTTTTATCATTTCGTTGTTGTCTTTCAAATTATCGTTTCGAATCATGGATTTTCTTATTGTTATCATGGTTTTGACAATGACATGTACTCATCTTGACTTCTGATTTCTGAATACATATTTCAAAACAGCCACCCACGGATCAAATGGAAGGACATGTAACTGGTGGACATGACGTTTTCTCTTGTTTTGCTGTTGTCTTTCAAATTATTATGTTGAATGATGCGAATCATTCTCTTATTGTCATTATCTTTCCAGTTTTACGCGTGAACTAAACCTTTATTTTTCTGAATACATTATTTCATGACATCCACCCCAGGACAGAAGGATAAGAAATACAACATGAGTATAATCAAATTTTCTGTTATTTCGTCTTTGTCTTTCAACTGATTCTGTTGAATGTTTCGAAAGTGGATACTCTCATCTTCATCATTTTTATGCCAGTGAGATGTGACATGTTATATCGTGGGTATGTTCTGTGGATTATTTTAGACAAGTTCTTATTATTTATTCACAAAGTACTATCATGTAGGTATATTTTTATTTAGAGAGTGTATTGTCCTTGCTTTACCAATCTGAAGTAGAGTGCATTCTTTGTTTCGGTTAGATGTGCAATGTTAACAAAACTACAATCCCATATATGATATAAACTAGTAAAACATCATTTTACTAGCAATACTAGGTCTATACATTTTTAAATTTCGGTATTTATTCTCAAAACAGCTTGTTAAGGTTGTAATACACAAAGTGTACCAACGCTTCACAGACTGAACAAAGGTGAAATGATCGAAACCTTTGGTGATGTCGTTAACTTTTTTTTGCTTTATATGGTTTAATGAAACTTTCAATAGGATGCAAATATGGATATTTTAAACAGTTCTGCACACTTTTGCTTAATTCCTATCGAAACACATTTTCAGAATAACGATATTTTATCCCTTGATAGCATCGTTATTTGCGTTGAAATAACTGACAGAGCAACTCGTTTCTATACCTTAGATTCGAGCTTGCTGATTTATTGATCTCATTATAGCGGATTAATCATCTCTCACTCTGAGTTGTATATCAATAGTCACAGATTCATAACATTAGCACCAGATCAATTGCCCATTTAAGACTGCCGGATCATCCCGAGGCGTGGTTATTAAAATAACGACCAAATCGCTTTCCATAGTGTGAAAATGGCAATTTTGTTCTCATTTAGTAGAAGTACGTTTGGTGTACTATCATGAGGCAAACTGATTACAACAATTCAAGATAATGCTGCAATGTCTTCGGCTTTTTCCAACCTGGGACATTTTTAAACAATGAAAAAACGTCGGCCATTTTGTCTTTGTGAGAAATATATTTCATTACCATATTGCGCAGAAGGAATTGTTCAACAAACCCTCTTCTGACGAGTATGCTGTAACCAATAATTCTGTATTTCGATATGATCGGGAGTCATTTATTTATGCACTTGAGGGTATAAAGTCTATCCTTGTTTTCAACTAATGTTTCATTTGGTTTCAAGAGATCGCTCGTTTACCATTTTTTGTGCGCCAGCGCCAGCCGTCCTTTGTGGACATCTCCTCCAAACCTGGCGACAAAAGTGATGCCGTGTGTCTTTACCATCCTGGGTGGGCAGTCTCTCACACAGGGTGGACCTACTCACCGCGACGACTCACAATGTGACGTGAAGTTTTATCTCAGGCGGGAAGAAGCTAAGCATTTGCATCTCAAGAACTAGAAGGTGTGGTGCCTCTGGTCTAAATCTATAGTTAATATTCAGTCCATGTCTACCTCATACTTGGCCGTCATATCGATATCTCAGTGGTCGAACCTTTGGTACAACCTTCTTCCAATCTGTCGCAAGTGACAATGTGTTGTGATTGTTTTCCAGACAGACAACTTGCTTACAATAACATCTAATAACATGGCATATGCAATGATAAAATGTTGATAAAAAGTGCACATTGGTACGATTTGTGACGATTTGAACACAAACGGTTCTTGTAAGTGAAGTATAATTTTACCTTTGAGTAAATAGTCAAAAGGTTGACTTTCTCTAAACAAAATTTAGGCTGATAAACATCAGAAGTTAAGATTTCAGTTCATCGAACATTTGAATTATCAAGAACATATTCATTTTAGGACTTTGTTGTGAACAAAAATCATAAAGTTCAAAAGCAACCTTTGCAATCATGGAACCGATGATAATTTGTCAAATCTCGCCTCTTTCTGGCCAATATTATCATTTGTTGTAAATCATTCGTATCTACTGGCAACAAGTAAATTCAAATGCAAAATGCGTGTTTAACCAATCAGGCATGTTGGTAATTGTCACAGGAATACCAATTGAGGAAATGGTGCACAAACCTTTAATTCTGATGGTCGATGACTGATGTGATTATTGATGCAAGAATGTTGCTATTGGCCATTGATAATTATCACATTTATGGAGGAAGGTATTGTTTGATCGAACCTTCTAGTTTGATTAAGGATTGTGGAGTCCAGAAACTAGTCCCTGTGAATTTTGTAATCATGGTAAGGTGAATCCAAGAAAGTATATTTCATCATAGCATTCCTAAAGTAACACAAATCTTCATGTAATAGCATTATCATATGATTAAGTATTTTTTGTTACAAAGAGCGCACAGGACGAATATTCTCTTGATTATTAATGAGTTTCGTCTTCGTGATATCCTCTGCAGCCCTCTGACTTTTCATCACGCGAGAGAGCGCCTTCGGCAATCAGTGGTCAGAGGTGTCACCGCAGTGAGGTTATCATTAATCTCCCCTCAGACACTTGAAATGATATCAAGACAAGCCGTGTCAAGCACCTTCAACTTCTTGCCAATGAAACCTTTATGGTTAATACAAACACCATTGAGAGACGATTAGGTGAAAGTGTTTGCTCACTCTTGTTCCTTTGAGCGAGAAGTAAATGGATTATGTTGGGTCGCTTTCTTAGAGTTACGCTGGGATTGTGCTCGTGTTTGCTTAGGTCTTCAGTCGCGTGAACTGGTGTGTTTATCCAGTCAACAGAAAGTATCATTGATGCATAAGATGGTGCTTATCGTGATTTCAAGCAGATTCGTTTGTGCTGCTGACTTAGCAGATATTTAGGAAAATATGGAAAAATATGGAAAATTCTGCTTTGTGAGCATTAGAGAGTTCAATCTATTAACTGGATTACCAGAAAGTTCGAATCTACTGGATAGATTCACTCGGCTTTTGAAAGGTATTTGTCTCAAATCTGGGGCCTATTTTGCCATCATTGCTCAGTAGTTCAAAACAAGGATGATATTTTAAAATCATTTGAAATAGTTTTACATAAGTCTACCACAAATCTTGCAATAACACATTTTTGCCGATTATTTGATTAAAAAAACCATAGCATTTTTTACACTTCCAACAAAAAACATCTGTTGACGATGTATTGAATCTTGTAGCAATGAATTGATTTCACCATTTATGTAACATGAGTCGCCAGCTGACCATGATCTGAACAAAGTTTTAATTGTCTACAACAACAGCTTGGGATTTCATGGCATATGTCATAAAGACTTGGCGGGAGAAATATCCGTGCAATTGACTTTCCATGCAACATAAATGGCAAAGATCTCGACGATAACTTGCACGGAATTGTCAGTTAACACGGACTAATTCAGGTCTAAATGAAGCAGATCTTATCATTACCCAGAGGATTAATCCAGCGAAGTGCTCCAGAATTTCTCAAGACGTTTATCCTCCTTTGTTCAGTTGCTGAAGCAGGACGAAAAAGGTTTGAGTGTGCCAAACAATAACTAGAGTTGCATTTTTACATCTTTGCATTTTTTTCAAGGATGCCTCGATCTGCCAGATTAGGTGGTAAACTGTTCGTGATAGACAGATTTCTAATAATTCTATTGTTGGTGTTGACCTGTCAATCATCTTGCCTCGTATTGAGGCATAGATCTCTGTCACCAAGAAGAAATAACCGACGCGGCGCGCTTTGTCCGACAATTGTACTCCTACAATGGCACCGTTTAGCAAGCAGACGCGCGCGCATGCTCAGTTGGTGATTTCAACAAAACTGTCCCGACGATTCTGAAAGGGGACAAATATTCAAGAGTATTTATTGTTTACGCTATCCGTAGTCGTGCACAGTTGGAATGTGTCATATTTGAAGACATGTCAGTTTTGGAGACATGGTTCATCTTTCTTTAACCACAGGAGCAACTGCAACTGACAGGTTTCCAACCCTTACTGAGAACATCGAACGACGATGTACGAACTATGTCATCGACAATTTTATTTAAAAAATCCGTGATTCCTTTTACGACTAAGTTATAGATTAGGATGATTTAGGAGTGATGCGTAAATGAATTAGCACTGAACTAGAAGTGACATGACAGACCTTTGTATTTGTACTTCGTTGTTTGTATAGGTTGTGAAACTTGCCAAGCGAAGCCACTTGTGCTGCACCCAAATCCAGTCTGAACTTACTACTGTGAAGTCTGAATGTGCCACCAGATACCATGATTCCAATGACAAAGTGTCTCTTCAATAAATTGATACATAGATTACCAATGCATAGCAAAGATCTATGTCAACATGGAAATTCGACAGTTATTGAGCAAATACAATTATCAAAGCTCTATGAACGATAGAATTCCACAGACTTAGAGCAAGTGCATTGTCGAAGCTCCATGAATACTAGTCCGTCATTCCAGACTTGGATCATAATGACTCAAAGGCGAAAGACCGGGCAAATCGTGGTCCTATTACACCTGAATATTGGACTTCTGAGTAAGTCATTTATGACACAATTGAATATAATCAAAGATATCTCCGATCAATACAATGAAACATACATTTGCAGCACCAAATGCGATGTTTTTTCCAACTGCAGAAGCTGTTGAATCTACACAGACCCTGGCGGTGCTGTGCCCGGACGGGTCAACCCACATCCCAGCTGCTGCTCGCCGCCAATTGTCACAAGTCACCTTTATTTAAACCGCTGCTATAAAAACATTCGCAGTTCATAACCGATTACCGTTGAATAATCAAAACTAACTCTATCTTCACACGTGGTCTTTTGGAAGTTGTCATGCAAATATGTCTTTGAAATAAACTTCTAGATTGAAATTAAAAAAAACTGAAAAATCTAAATATTTCCTTCTAGTACAATACCGAGTTCTTTTTCATTTTAATATCACTTCTCTTATATGCAGATGAGGAAATGGAACAAGGGGAGCTCTCACAAAGCAAGGTTTACCATGCCTGGGGAAATTGGCAACTGTTCGTTAGTCATTTCCTGATACGTTTGTTTGATATTTTACATTTCAAATGTTTGTATTCAGAAAGGTGGGAACATACCTGGCCTGCGGTGGTAAGATTTGCATGAATTCAGCATAGATAATACCCGTATCAACTAATGCTAGGCTTGTAAGCTTCTAATTGGTTTGACGTGCAAAACAAAAGAGGAAACAAATCTGATGGCGAAGTTTGATTGTAGTGATGTCTGGGCTAAGCCTGTTATGAAAATCGTTTGGTTGTGATACATTTCTGCCATCAATAGACGACAGCAGTCAATATTGATTGGAATGTTTTCTTTGAAGTTTGTTTTAACATCATCAAAACCTGGTGGTGCTTGAGCTAAATCTGCTATTAAAAATATTATCAATAACTATGGATACATGTCATAGAAACTTAATTACAGTAATAGTATTTGGTTAATATGATACTAGTACAGCAAACTCTTGACATGACTAACATGATCAACTATTATCAATCAAACAACAGCCACATACACCAAACACTTTGCCTGAAACACGCGGTTATCATATCCTTAAATGAATGACATTCCTTTCTGGCGTGACGACGCGTCTCTCTGCTGATTCCCACTAGACTAATGAGAAATAGGGTTCACCCCACGAGAGTCTTAAGTAATTGATACGATAATAAGTAAGAGACCGAAGGGAGTAATGATCAGATGAATTGATCGTCAAGGACTTGCTCTCCAAGTGGCATTAAGGACGAATGCATAGTTAATGTACGGTTGAAGATGCGAATCATGAGCAACAACACTATCAGACCATTTCTATTTCGATTCTTAGATATTGGGGGTTGTTTACAAAAGAAGATAGCTGATATCTGGAATTTGTTTCAATCAAAAACAAAGAGGTAAGAATATTGGAGATAATCATTAGACGTCTTTATGAGATCATTCTGAATCAGCGACCACTTTTCGAAAGAAAGTTATTACAATTTACTGTCTTGGAATAGGAAATAATTGGATCATAATAGAAAGAATTAAACAGACATCCATTTGTTTAATAATCTTGATTCATCAAATTTTATGGTATTTCTCTTGAATAAAATCCAAATCTAAATCTTAACGCAGGCTAAAACTCCAAGTTTATAGTTGTGCTATAAAAATTTCAAATAGCTTTGCTCTTTTGATATTCAAAATGATTCAAATTGTTGACAAACAGATTCAGAAGCTGAAAAACCTTATTTTAAAGAGTGCACCTTTCGCTTATTATGATTCATAGCCACGAAATGGAAATGATTATTCTTACAGATTTCCAATTCAAATCTAACTTTTCTATCAACAAAATGGCAACAGTGAGCTGATGTTTTGGATACGAAGTTTTCCAGAGAGAGGAAAATGTATTGAACAAAATTAAGTTCAGCAACAATGGACGCGTTCTTCACAAACTTACTAAGAACCTCGTACCACGGATCGATATGGTTTTAAAACACCCCTCCTGTGTTCTTTACAAAATGTTTATTCCAATTATTGCGAATCTAAAATTTGCACGCACTGTCTTCCGCGGCGTGATTCTCCACTAAAGTCCCCCATTGGTTTTACTTAACTAAAATACAATTGAGGACATATTGTCGCTGCCGATAATGAAGACATATCATTAATTATTCTTGTCTAAAATATAATCAATGTAAATGGCAAATGCTTTTTGTGCATTCAGTTGTTATAAATACATCATTACTTATCAGTTGGGACTAAGTTTTTCAAATTGCAAAATCCTGATTCTCTTCATCTGGCATTTCTCAAATTAGTTGTGGCAACAAATTATTGTTGTTCAACTTTTAGAAAAAGCGAGATGTAGGGCATTTTGTGCTTTCAATTGTTATGGGGTCACTGTTACTTCTCATGAGGACGACGGCTCCCGAGTTCCAGTTTCTCTTCCTAATTTCTACTTGGATGCTTGTAACCATTGTTCTTCAATTTCATCTTTTTGAAATATTTTAAAGTTCTTCGATGAACTACTATAGTAAAAGTTTAACTTGGTTTCAGGTGCTTAAGCAATTAATCTCACCAGCACACTGCATGTTATTCCAATATTGGGATATGACGCCCTACATTTAAAAGACCCCGCGATTCTTGGCTTCTCAGTTGCATGGCCCGTACATATATGTGTTCCACAAATAAACATCAGACGCTATAACACTGATTTATGTAATATGGGTGTGCCCAATCGTCCAATATCATAAATTTCTCTCCATCAACCCCGGCATCGATCGCCAAGCCTGGCTGCTGACTCCGGCTGCGTCCTTTGCCCCTGGCTGTCAATCTGATATTAGAGCCCTTAATGTTTCACTCATCTCATTCACTTTATAATAGAATTAAAAGATTGTCGTTTTATCACAGCATCCGTGTGGACAAAACCTTTCGAAAATATAATTGTCCAGGATCATTATCCTCAACAACACCTGTGTCATTTTACCTATACAAACAGAGTTCATAAACTGAAAAGCTGACAAGATTTTCTAAACTGTAATTAGTCCGAAAAGGACCGCATTCCGCTATTCGATTATGGATATATAAACCTTAAAACCATCTCCCCTTATCATACAATGCAAGGGGTCAAAACGTTTTGTTGGCCGTGCCCAGTAACAGAGGTTAAGATGACCGACCCCTCCTACCGACGTGGCCGACAAGGGTCCAGCCAGCCTTCCAGCATGGCAACAAGTCCGAAAGGGACCCGATCTGTGTCCTATGAAAGAAGGGTTTCAACTGTATCACAATTTATGTGTGCCTATTTTAACTTGAGGAGACGACAATTAACTATTGGTTCTTCACTTTCATGGTCATTCGCCAAGTTTTATGGACTATCAAAGCATCATTTTGTCTGTAGGGTCTCCTATTGAGGTAAGCGTGAGAGACCACGGGACAGGATTTGATGAGGGAGGCGAGGGTGTCAAATGACCCAGGGGGACGGAGGATAACATCGAAGAGAAAGGTGGACAGGACACGGCTTGCTTTCGTGATGGCTTCATCTCCATCAGTAATATAGTTGGGCCTAAAAGTTAGCTTGTTTTTCAGCTTTATGTTACGAACTTTATATTAGTTTACATGCCAGTTCGTGAATCAACAGGACATCACTTAAAGGAGTCTTAGTGCAGAGTAATATCTAACTGTTTAGTCTTTCATGAAACTTTTTTCAGTGAATCAATGGTTATACATGTGTGAGGTGTATAAACACCCAGGCATGTTAGACTTATCCTAATATTTTATCAACAGATGGACGCTACAATAAAATGTTTTCAACCGAAAAATGTTGCGTTCCTCCAACATTATCACGAATACCCCCTTCCAAGGGACCAGTGCTTTGCACTGTGCGGATGTCAATAAAATATAAAATAATTCATTCAGGTTTTGGCTGAAGTGGAACCCACCCAAGTTTTATAATGATTAGTTTGAAAGTTCATATTTGCTGATTTTACGTTACTATCTACTTCAAAATTGCTGAGATAATGAAAGTTCTAAAACCATGTTTGAAGATCACTGTAGTTTATCATGAAATTCATTTTTAAAGTAAATACATGTACGTCTGCAGGAACGGTTTTATTTCACTTCTGATATGACAAATGTCTGAAGTCATGCAAAGTTGACTACGGCTCATATCACAATGACATACCTGCATGCGAGCGAAAAACCGTCATGCCGCGACCGCCGACTGCTGGATCAAACTGCCTAAAGTGTGGCTCAGCGTGGTTCTAGTTATAGTAATCATATTTCAATAAAACTCCATGATTTTTGCGGAGTATCACGGCTATTTACTGTTTCCAGCTGCTTTTTGTGACGACTACGTCATAGGGAATCACACAGAAGTTTGCTGTTCGCTGTGACAAATTGGTATGCAGAAAAATCCAATGTTGTACGATCGAAATTTTGTTGTCATGAAATGTGTTCTCTTCTGTATTTATTTCTGCTTATATTCGATTTTGAAAACAAAAAAGTTTTTATTTTTGAATGAATGTCTCTAAGAATACGCCGAAAGGTTGTTGGGCTTGAACTGATATTAAGGTGGAACCAGCATGATCTTTTTACGGTGGGACATCCGATAAATTGTCTGAATCCTCATTATGAAAAATACGATGTAAAATATAACACAGGGCACTGACCTACGGGGGTGGGGAGATAAATGTTTTTTTTAAATAAAAACCTTTACGAAATTATGTCCCGAAACGTTACTATTATGACAAGCGTGCCACCAACAATACAGACAGCTCTCCGGCAAAATGATGAACAAGGGCGTTTGAAATATTTAGTACTTTGATGTATCATTGTCAGATCACTGCTGCTCATTCGGGTCAACAGATTTCATACTAATTAGTAGCACACATCAATAATTAAAACAATTTGTTTTTCACTTATATTCGTATTAAATTTGTTCATAAATATATAAAATCGGGTACCATAAATGAGAATTTGATTTGTTAATGCCGACGACAAATTAAAATAAAATTTATGTCAAACCGGAACGAATGGACATCAACGGCGCCGATTCACTTTTCCACATGCAAGTACTTTATTGTATCGTTTTTACCTGTATGAAAAGCAGTTTTTCATGTGATAATAGACATAGCCAATCACCTCTTGTCAGAAAAATATTTATGAACTCTCTGTCCATTTTGTTACGGTTGTTTAATTTCCTCTTTTTCTAAATCTCTGATGACATTAATTTCACCTTCAACCGTGACATCTGTGACGTTTTTGACGGATGATCAATGAGGTCATTGCCCTTGCTCTGGAGGTGGTGATATATGTTTTGTTTTCTTTTGGAGACAAATATGTTTGGTAATATGTAGCTTTTACGGCCGAATTTTATGTAAAATCGGATTACATGAGGAGAAAGGATTGTTATACGAGTGTTTTAACCATCAGAAAAACACATTATACCCACAACGCTTCATTTGTTTGTTGTTGTTGTTGTTGTTTTTGTCAGTCCAGGGTAACATGCGTTAGAAAATTAGTTTTCCTTAGAATACCAGGGGAGGTACCTAATAGTTGGGGAACTATCCTGTTTGTTCATTGTCTTGATATTGTGCTTACATGTTGACCCCTCTTCTGTTTTGTAGGTGGCATCCATCGATGGTACTTTCTCTCTAACAAATTGTCCTTGAAAATAGCACTCAGTAACCGATGGATTACTATACAGCAGCCCGTGAGGTAAAGATTTGGAGGCCCTGGTTAAACATTAAGTCCAAGTCCTGGGGATAATGCTATATATAATGCTTATATTTAGCTGCTGCCGCAGTTCAAACATTTCAACAACTACACTGGACACTGGCAGGTGCAAATAATCATGGAAAAAGGACCACACCATGATGGCAAAGATGTCCCAATAATAACATTCACTTTCATTCCCTTTATACAATCGTACAAAAGGTATTAAGATATCAATTTCGTTAAAAAATCCATGGTCATATTTGACCTCATTTGTTCAATATCCCGGGTTGATACTGGTAAAACTCGACAAAACCTACTGTTAATTAGCTACGAAAAACACTATTGTTGTATCAATTGTACTGAACCAACATGAAATAAAGCATAGTCAACAACTAACCACACCAATTTGACAAACCAGAATTGCAGTTACTGAGTTCATGCCGAGATATGAAATCCTGGGTCGAACTCATGCGACGAAATCATGCAGGGGATCCGGTCATACACCGAACGACCCTCACTCATTGTCAGCGAGCATACCACTCAACGTGCTGTCCTAGCAGAGGACCAAATTGGCTTCAAGCAACGTTGTTTGAACTTCTCGTACAGCTGGGTAAGGATTCTGCACTTCAAGGACACCACCTCCATGGTCTTTGATCAGTTGTTGGCAAAGGTTTGGCTATCGTCTCAGCAAGAGCTGAAACTAAAGGTGATATGATGTCCCAAGATTAATCGCGGCTGTGCAACTACTGGCTCAACACAATCGTGCTGAGTGATGCAGGAGAGAGTGTGCAATGCGAAGCCCAATGGCTAAATAACTTCATGAATCAAACTAATGATCAATGAAAGTAGTTGCTTGTCGGTTATGACAGTTGCCTTCACGTTCACCTTTTCCTTACATTGCACATTCTGTTTACTCTTCGACGAAACACTTCATTGAAACGTCTTGGGAAATGTAAATACTAGAGCGGACTTCAGATCCCCATTCTCTTCAGCGTTTGGATTTCTATCCTTTCCTCCCAAGTTCTTCTCCATATATGAAGAAGAAGAAGAATAGATGAAGAAGAAAGAACAAACTTTTTGACGAAGAAGATGCACCTCACAATAAAATAACACCATAAGCTATTGGCAAGTGGTATTCGATCACTTCATAGGACTACTGTCATCCCCATCTGCTGGGGAGATGCTCTCCATGAAGTGGCATCCTACGGTTGGTCACTCATTCTCGAGGTCAAGAACTTAATGAAATGTGTCCGGTCTCTGCACCTCCAAGCTGTCAAACCTCACCAAAACAGCCAATGACAATTTGATGACAATACGAAATGGACCAGTGTCCATAATTCTGCCCATCTCAACAACTTGACCATCTATGCAATTATTAATTGTCCATCATGTCTCATGTTTGTTCCCATTAACAAGCAGCAATAGCAATTACCTTTCGAAAAGGGTGATATGGATTTTTGTAAGGTTAAAGTGATGAGAAGTGCAAGCCAGCTTGCGCCCTTTTAGTTCCTCTCGTAATGGTCAGCGCATGATTGCTGTGATATTGGACATGCTGGGCTCAATCAGGGCCGTAGACAATGTGACAAACCTTAAAGGACTGATTCTACGAGAGCCTTTCCACTTTGTTCGCCGCCACGACAAAGTTTCACACTTGTAGTGACTATTTCATTTCAGTGCGAAACCAGTTAAATATTGTTTGCGGGTGGGAATCCATAGAAGTTATCTAACTGCAGCCAAAAGCTTAACGAGTCCTACATGTCCTACTCCTGAGAGAACGTCATCCTGATCGGGCTAAAGAACTATCTGGGAAAGGGAAGGACTCGAAAGACTCAAACGGCTCCTTACGACGTTTTTGAAGTGCAGACACACTATTCAGCAAAGACAATCACGCCCCTTTTTCCAAATGTTCTCTGATCGTCGTCCTTACATCCTTACACTAGCAGATTGCACGATGCCAGAGAAATGTAGCATAACTAAGACGTTTAAAGCTTGACTGGACAGAAAAGTGTCTTCATTCTCACTAACTTCATCGTAAAGCCATTTAGCACGTCCAGTGAATCTTAATTGAGTTGCACAATGCCTGGGCACATCATCATCCCCACGCGACTCCGCGGACATTAAACATCTCAAAATATCAAAGGAGACCAGACCATTAAAGTTGCTGCTAACAGATTTCGTGAAGTCCCCACCAGATTTTCGGACAATGGCTTTATAAGTGTGATCATAAATCAGTATGGTTGAGCGGAGAACTCGTCCCATGAGTGGCGACACGCGGGCATTGTGACTCCCGTGTTTATAGCCATGTTCCTATAGAAAGCAACTGAGGGTCTAATAAAATCTCAATATTTCACCACCCCCCGAGCTTGGCTATCTTATCCTCGGTTTGATCACTCAATTAATTATCAGATTCTTGGAGGTTGTAAATGGACGGGTTTCATTCATAAGAAGATTTAATGGTGTGGACACATGGAGAACGAAACGGTTTGACAGGTATAGCTGCTTTTAAGCGTGAGAGAAGAGAATCTAAAGAAATGTACAGTTCTTTGTAGGCCTACACAGAAATACAACAGCCAAATAAAAAGTACATGCATTTTCGTATACCTTTGGTGAAAAGGATTCAAGAACAGCGTTGTAACATTTACAGCCAAACATTGGTCACATATGTTGGTATGTTTGATGGTGTAAGTACTGAAATCGAGAAAGCATCTGATTTACCAAGCGTATGAAAAAAATAAACAATACGCAGTCACTTTAAAATTTTTTCAATTGATACTCTCATAATAATCTTTTAGCTATTTCCTTTCGTAGTAATACATAAAAACCAGTACATCATTCGTCTTTAAAAACAATTACACGTTGTCATACCAATTGGCCATTAAAGAAGTTTGCACAGCAGAACTAATCATAACATAAGGCTAGACAAATAATCTAGTCCACTGCAAAGTAAGAAAAAAAGCTAAACAGCTTTGATATGTTGCAAATTATGTCGCATGGCACTATATTTTTAACGCTGTCGTTAAACATTCCATAGGTAAACACTGTATTTATGATCTTCTGTTTTGTACGGTCAGTGACACCGATTCTACAAAAGAAACTTGAGCAATTGTATTTTTCATAAAAACGCAAAAATGGTAGCTTTTTGTGGTGTAACAGTATACACTCGCCGGAAATGATGATACGGTGCCCCCAAAACACACTTTGAACTAATTTGTGGTTATTACACGCGTTGACGCAACAAATTAGTGATCTTAATTTGTTTACATCGAGTGTAATCATATGCGTAGCAACTGGACTGGTGATATACTGTTAGAATTAGTTCCAACGACATCTACCTTTACTTTGGGAGCATGTCAAAATGATTCTAAAGCCAGAAGACGAACACTGTTCATTTCTGGGGAGGGAGGGGGGTAGACGAAAGTGACATCATGTGTTCATCCCCTCTACGTCTGTTTTCCCCTCACTTTAAAGGCAACACAAAGTGTGGCGTGCCTTTCTTCCGACATGTCCGACCATTTCAATCTTCAAAACTTTTGTCACAATTCGGATGTTTAACTTAAGTTAAACGGGTAGTCAGCCAATGACAATGATGGGTAAACGAAACATCAAATATATGTATAGCGACTGTCACTTTGCGGTTTATCGTTTACCCTTAGTCGCTCTTAAAATGCACCTCAGAGGTGCAAATGATGCCTCCATGCGGAGCATAACAAGACAGTGTGTGTACAGTGTAAGATAACATTGAGCAGAGCCGCTTGTCCGAGCATAGATCCCAACAAGCCCCTAAAGAATTCACCCAGCACGACCAGTTATTATCCATTCTTCGTCGATGGGACATCTTATGAAAAGGCTTGATTGTACCCGGCCTATTTATACGGACTTTCAAGTCGGGTGCATCTCTTTACGCGGGCCCATTCAGCAAGCTTAAATGATCGTGTCCAAAATATAGCCAAATTACGTGGAAGGGCTTTGTAATGTATTGAATGCCATGTTAATTGTTGTCGAGCACTCTTGCAAGCTGTCAATTGAGTCCTAGACCTCATTACCCCGCTATAATTTGTCCATTCCCTATTTGACCATTCTGGTGGATTTGCTGGAGAAAATGTACTGTCTCTTCAAGCGAGCCTTGAGCTGAACACGCCAAAGGATGGCGCATTCATGAGACGTCTAACGTACCCACCCCCTACTCCCTCCCCAGAGAAAGTGTGATTAATGAAGTTCGTTGTCCACTCCCTCCCCTGTCCTGGCTTGTTATCGCTGGAGTCCACTGCCAGCAGGATGGGATGATTGTTCAGAGACAGCGAGAACATGATGATTAAGGATGATGACTCGAAACGGTTGTGAAATCAAACCGCTAAGGAGTGGTGTAGTTTGCCAACATCATGAACAAGTTGTCTTTATCCATTTCTTGTTTGTCGCAAACATCAGTTATCACTTTGCAAATGTCAGTGCTGTTACGATCAGGCTACTTTGCGCGAGAGGATTGGAAGGGCACGCACTGGGACACACAGCAGACACAAAACTTCAATATTTGGGTTTATGGTATGGTATCCCGAAACCTCAGTTAAACTCAGATGAGCTGCTCAATCAGCGCTACAACCTGAGCACTACCGATCGGTACCCATATACATGTATTTACTTGGGTGGAGTGAAGCACGACAAAGAGACCTTCCCAGAGTCAGCCAGTGAAGATCGAACCACAGACCTCATGACTGCTAGTCAGAGACCCGAGCCACTACACCACCGCGGACATCGACTTATTGTATTTCGATTTGTTGACCGATGCACTGCCAAATTGCTCCTTTGCAAGCAGTGTTATATCTTCGGTGGTCCATTTTCCCTGCCATGCATGGCCCACCACAGCTCCACGAACACAGCCCGGAGCAGTCAGATCCGTGTCACTATCTCAACCACATCACCTAATCTTCCAAACTATCAGCACAGTTTCCCCTGAAAGGCTTCCTAACTATACCTCAATTCCAGTATCCGTCACGACGCCAATCAAGACTGTCAATTTACCACGTTATCACAGGTCCGATCAGAGATGCTGAGATTTGAGTGGCAGTAGGCAACGAACGCTTTCTATTTTGTTTCTCCCAATTCGCCACGTGCTCACAATTTGGCAAATGCTTGTTATTAAGGAATTTCACCAAAATATCCAGACTGTGATTAATTTTCAAGATGTAATCATTGGGGACATTGTAAAGGGACATTTGAGGACAAACGTGGAACAGCTCTTGTCCGGTGTCGTGACGCTCGCCAAAGCTTTGTGAGTTTTTCTATTTCAATGAAAAGGAAGGGATCGAATTTCAACTATTTATCAATGAAACTGGGTTCCTATTTCACCTCAATGGGCGCTTTGTATCATTTCAGAGAAAGTACATGTCACTGACTGAATATCATGAGGGAGAGGAGTAGGCTACCGGATTAATGACAATTTCGCGCTAAAGGGCACGCAGAGAGAGAGAGCGGGTCTACGTTTGATTGTCAGCGGCAGACCCGGTATGGATACTTGTCGGACACGAGTTTGAGAACAGGCCAGTTGGCCTATTTACGAGAAACCCTTCAAATGATAGAAGTGATAGAAAAGCTGAATACCTACGCCAGAGAGCAGTGCAGACTCTAGCGCACATCCTACAAAAATGCCCCCTCCGCATTTTGATTCAGCAACAATCTGCCATGTCTAGCCCGAAGAGGCCGTACGTTGGGTAACGCAGCAAAGATCTGGAGACGATGAGCCGCTTCATCTACATGTTTTGGTTTACCCAGCTAGCTATGTTTCGAAATCGACAACATATTTTTCTGGATAATCTATGTCGCAATGCAAATGTCGCCCCACCAGTTCGGTCGATAGCTGAAAATAATAATCACAGCGTATCTACCAAGTCTCACATTTAAACAAATCGTCATAGCTGATTTATCCATCTTTGTTTCCACAAAGATCAATGAATGTAATCATCTCGAGAGCTAGCTAAAGAAGAGCTCGTCTTTGAAGCGGCGTGGCTTGCATGAGGTACCGTCGTTTCGTCTGCTTTGTGCGGCAAAACCTTCACGATGAGGAGGCAAATGTGCCTATTGTTGGCGACTTTTGTGGAAGTGAAGCTGGAGAGAATACGATAAACACTGAAAAGCATACTAACTGTTGTAGAACGCATGTCACGTAAGGGTATCGCCTGAGGCTGAATTCGCGAAACAATTGAGCCGCTTCGCGAAGCAACCGACAAGCGAGAATTGAACTGTTCGGAAAGCTTAGTTATGTCAATGCGAAAATTGTGGAGGTGAAAAATGAACATGAAAAGAGAACAAGGGCTGGCACTGTATCTTCATCACCAGGCGCTAAAATATATATCAGAAAAGAGACACTTTGCGTTTGATTGGCAAGTTCGGAGCTCCCGTGTACTTTGGCCTTCTTCGAAGACCAGTGACGCTGAGATTGAATGTGAAGGGAAAAGGGAATCAATGCATTGGAGTGATTGTGTGGAAACCCACACAACTCTTAGAATCATTTCTTTCGTCATGCTGAACCGGTCCCTCCTTTCCTAATGAGTAAGGCGTTTCTCAAAATTTGACAATATGACAACATCTCAATCCCGGTCACGCTCCTTTCCCCTTTCATTTAGTCTTCCTTTCATTCATTGTGTCCAACCACAATGATTTGTACGAGAAACATATTCGCAACCACACACGATATTTCTAAAAGCATTTGCTCCTAATGAACGAAAATGCACCGAATGAACCCGTGGTGCCAATTATTCTAGCATGCGCAGTCTTGGCAATATCTTACTTCCGGTGTCGGCCATGTTGCACCGATTCACCACCTGTGAGGCTAATTTCTGGCTTGTATGTTATGAATTCTCGTCTAATAAGTTAATATACCCATGCTCTGTGTTTATGAAACAGAAGTCTGATAATAGAGAGCAAATCAAGAATCAGCTGGCTTCCGCTGAATTGAGATGTTGAATGGATAACATTCATTCTATTGGTATGTGTACAGTGCACATAATGTACAGTGACAAAGCATGTGTGTTCAACACACGTATGTGACACCAGTTAACCGTTCTGTTTGCATTGCTGCATCAGACATGACAGAAATGACGGAGCATGCACCATTGCAATGTGGAAATGCTCTATGAGAGTTCGGAAAAGTCGATTTTTTATATAAAACTATCAGACATATAACACGGAAACTTAAAGTAAGTCATAAGGTATGGGTATAGAAGGTCCGACTGGTACGTTGTTCTCTGGTGACTAGCAAGCACAGTTTAAGTGCATGGTTCATACGTCGTGAATACTTTCGATATGCTGCGAGATAGGAGAAACCCCATCGGCGGTTTACTGTATCTCCCTCTGACCTACTTGGCTCTTACGTTCATAGTCTTTCTTCAATGACATTAGTTTTCGTTTGATGTGTTTGACACCGACACGGGCCAAAAAACTTCTTGAATGAAATATCCAGCAACGAGTTTTCGTTCAGTAAGACGGTATCAATGTTTTTAGTCTAAGATACTGACAACTTGATCAACATATAGATTTCTCAATTGCTCCTAATGGGCAGCATAGACCGCGGTACGAACTGCTATTCGGCTATGAGGAAAGGGAACGGTTAAGTGCGAACAATCTGTCCTCAAAAAACTGTTTCTTGGTTCGGAAGGACGAAGTTTAAATGCCTTGATAATCTCGCATGGCCTGTGTATCACAATGGTACACGGAAGCGCTGAATGCAGCCCACAAGGCCAGGTCGCGGTCCCCATCTATCCATGGACTCGTGGGGTTCTCAAGGAGGCAGCAGAACAGGCCGGTCCTGGACTACAATAATAAACACAGTGCATTCGCCATTATGAAAATGAGAGGTTTTCTTCTCTGACGAAGTGTCTTTCATGTCATTTGAAGCAGCTTTGTGAGTCGACAAGAGCCTGATGGGATTAGGCTTGGCAACAATATTGTTATTATTGCCCAGAAAGGTTCCCATGGTGCTTCAACCACTTCCGGGTCAGTGGTCTCAAAAACGAGTGGCTCGGATATTTGGGAAGGACTTCTAGATCGCATCATTATCGAGGATTGAGCATTTCGTGAAGTTCAACAGGAAAATGTATTTTCTCTTACTTTGTTTTCAGCCTTTTCTTCCAGCGTCTGTTTAAGTACATCTTGTAACGAACGTACAAGTTCATGTAACGAAACCTAAAAAGATCTTAACTATAAAGATATCTAGATTTGTAATCTGTAACATACACTCGCAACCATTTACCACTGTCATAACTGATAGCCTTGCATCAAGTATTCAGTCGTCAGGGCAAATGTAGTCTCTCAATCCAGGATCCTCTGGAAGCGATTAAATCCTGACGTTGGGGCTGATTAGAGGAGGAAGTTAAAAAGAAATACGCAGACAAGTTAATTACAATACATCCATCTAATTTTTAATTTGCTTACAGCACCGTCTACATTATATACACCACTATATAGGTACTTCATACCTATTTTGTGTCGCAATAATTTCGAACAGAATCAGCTGTGGACGACGTCGTGGCAAGACTTGAGCGACACATCCTGTTCTGAGGCAAGAAGCGATGGAGTGAAATTTATAAGAAATTGAAAGAATTGAAAATGTTGTGATATGTGTATTTTCTTTCTGGTATTAAATTCTTAAGAATCCAGTAGGCAAGTCGTCTGGCAAATATGGCAACAACACCATTCCAAAAACAAAAAACCAAAGCAACACCGGAAGTTTCTTGGCAAGAATATGGCAAGCTTTCAAGGCCTGGCTCCACTACAGCGATGAACGCGGGAAATAACTTGGCGTAAGAGGCGTTGGATTACAAGTAATCGGTTGGTTCCGCAATATAACCTACATGCACCAAAGGCTTGCAAAAGCGGTAAACTCGCCAAAGTAAACCACTGTAGTCGAGTTAGGCCCACACGAACAGTTAAGAAAACTTTAAAAAGTATTCTGTATATTCTAATTCTACTTCATTCTGATTTTGTCATGGACTTCTCTCTTCACTGACCCTGCTAACTGATAATAGTTAAAACAAACTAAATCGTTCATTTTACTTTAAGTTATTTTATGTACACTACACTCAACGAGATCAGAATATATGAAATGCAGAAAACAACATCGTCACCACAACTGATTCTGTCCAAAAATATCAAAAATGATTGTCCAATTTTAATGTACGAAAATGATTTAACATCATAAACAAAACCAATTCCATTTAAACCTAATGGAATAAACCAATACATTCAGAGGCAGGAGACAAAATATTGTTAAACAAAGATTCACGTAGCATACTTTTTAAAAATTCAATGATATTTTATGACCTCGCCTATCTTCAAATAATCCATTTATATAGCACCCTTTTTAAAGTCCCATTGCAATAATATTTTTTTTAAATATCAATTCTGACTGCATATTCCGAAAATTCTCCATCGACCAAAGGCTGTTGAGAATATCCACCAGAAATTACATCTTCGATCTGAGTACGTCACCGCCATTTTGTTTGTCTGAACTAAGCTTAATCAACAGTCTCATTTATATAAATGTTTTTATTATTTTTAAATGGCTTCACAGATGTCATTCAGAACTTTTAGATTTTAGATTATCTTTACGAATCTTATCGTAAACAGTAAAGAAAATCGTAAATAAAAGTTCAAATATAAAAATTGGAGCCACGTGGAACTTTGTAAAACGGTACACCGAGCTAACGAAATAGGGGGAAAAGGAAACAAAAATACAGGTTGTAACGTGGGAATTGTGACAGGTCCACTAAAATAGTGATTTCTTAAAATTCCTCTATGTGACCTTTATACATTAAAATGCCCTATGCGCTCTGAGAAGAACGGAGTCGATAATGAAAACGAGAATATTTTCTGAGTTCTGATGTCTAACTCTTTAAATAAGTAATTGAAGCGCTCAGCCAAATTACAAACTCTGCAACGTGTTAGTTTAGCTTCAGACGACTTACTTCCGACCTGCTTGCCGGATCTTTCATGTAATGAGCTCGAAATATATTCCGAGTTACAGCAAGTGTTCGTATTGTCAAAGTCATATTTTAAAATACCTAAGAAAAATATCGTTTCACTGAACGGTTGGTTAATCAAAGTGACTACGGAGGTAGAAGATGAAGTCCATTTAGTACTTCGTTGAGACAAATGTGTCCTCGAGTATATATTAAGCCATTTAACATTGTCATTATTGATGCAAAGGGGTCTGAACATAAAAATGAATTAAACCATTCTGAAATGTCATTCATTTAAAACAATACATTGGCATTAATCAAGAATTAAACATAAGATATCCATTGAGATCCATGAAAATTAAACCAGACTGGATCACCCCAGGTCATGGTTAGCCTCGGTTTTGCCTAGAGTAAAGCAAAGTCCGATATGGCCCTCTTCAAAATATTCATTTCAAACACCGAAGTTTTTCACGACTCCTAAATTCGCTGCCCAATATCATGCATTGTAATCCACACATTTTATCATCCCAACATCATCTCGTGAGAAAACACGAGATAATGACGTCACATGGCACTTGAGAAACCAGCTCGATTTCGAGTGAGAATCTCGAATAATATACCGAGCCTTATTTACCACCGGGTGAGGGCCGGATAGCCCCCAGTCGTTGCCGTACCATACCAATAGGCCAAGTCAGTCTCTTTTTCAACTTTAATGTCCCTATTGGCAGTAATCTCGCTGCCGCGAGAACCGAGATAGTTAGTCCCGTTTTCCTCCGGTCAGAATTGCGCGACGGCTGCCGGATGATGATGATGGTGAGAATGATGCAAGGACGGCATATGACTGAGTCCATGTCCACTGACTGGAGAATGTTCGTTGCTTGGCGGCGTCGGCATGCCACCAGCACTTTGGCAAACGTACCACTCGCTCAAATTCGTCGCGGGATGACTGTTCTGCGTGATATTTGAGGAGGAAGTCAATGAAGATGACAAAGATGTTACAGGGGGAGACTGTGAGTGCGAACTTGGATTCACGGGCGAGCTGGGCTCGGAGTCATTTGAAGAGTCGTAGTTGGTCCCCGGAGGTGTGGGACTCTTGCAGTGGACCTTCATGTGCTTCCGTAACGAGCTGGGATGAGTGTAACTTTTATCGCATCCTCGGACTTTGCAGTTGTAAGGCTTGTCCGACGTGTGAACGTGCATATGTTTCTTTCTGTCTGAACTGTTGGCAAATCGTCGGTCGCATCCGTCGAATTCGCATTTAAATGGCTTTTCGCCTGTAAAGAGAAGAAAGGAGAAGAGTTTTAGATTTCGGTTAAAATCTCAATTAACTGAAATAGCAATATAGCGTCAAATCTATGTAGTCCAACTGAAATATCAATATAGCGTCAGATTTAAGTAACATTCCAACTGAAATATCAATATAGAGTTGAATTTAAGTAAGATTTGGCATCAAACGTTACATTTTTTGGTGGAAGTTCAAGTATGTGATTGTAAGATCACTTCCCATCAGATGGTAAATTTTTAATGTTCTTAGAGATGGTCCCCAGTGACCATTTTACACGAATTTTAATAACAACTCAACATTTGGCGATATGCTAAATTATGTGAAAGGTCTTCAACGCCCTAACTAACGCGGTAGAATCTTTTCTTAGCATTTTGAGTTTAATTGGAGTCCTGCTGTTCTGGCCGCTGATCGCTGTGCCATTCCCACTTCAGCCCCAGAAAATCTTGGCTAGGGGCACAGGGGGAATGTGAAGAACAAAGCTATGGTTTTGGTGCCATATGCCGGTGGAGGGAAACATTTGCCCTTTCAATATGATCAGAGAGGAGGAGAGGGGCTAAGTAACGCCACTAATTGGGCTGGTTGGGACTATGTGGGTAGGGAGGATTGAGAAGCAACCATAAATGCACATTAGGCTAGATTATGACAGGATCTCAGGCGTAAGCCGCCATTTTCATTTCAACTCTTTGTCTATTGTATATTACCTACTTCAAAGATTTAACACACACTAACGGTTGGACCAGCTGACTACTCTATATTGCCGTAAATAGTAGGCCTAACAGTATCGTCTACATCATTTCCAGTACTCTCAACGAAAACTGATCTCATCTTTTATCATTTAACGAAGGCAACAAAAAGGACGTTCCACATTTTCAGTGATTTCAGTGGTCAACCATCTTGTCCATATCTGCATGGCACCTTCCCATGACTGTACGGGACCTTCGCGTGTGTATTGCATCCATATCAGTCCTCAACCTTTGACACAGCCTAGCTGGACGTATTGATCGAGACAGGGGACAGCTGATACGCGTCTCTATAGCATCACACAAACGCATTGTTCCTCGGAAAATGTACCTAATACACCCGTGAAAGAGTCCCATTCTGCTTAATCAAGAGAAACATGTATATGGACCAGGCCAACATATGGTAGAAAATATACAATATGGGCCGGAGTTGGTATTAAATCTAATGTAAAATATAGGAATGATGAGTGCATCATGACATGCATGACAACAGGTGAAATGCATCACGACCAAAGATTCTTTCTGGAATCTCTACATATTGTGGAGATAGGTAAAATTAGTCAATCGTAAATTAATATGATATGCATATATTCGATATTCATTATGCAGGCATTTGCTATCATATAAGTATATAGAGATCTAGAAGAGCATATTATACTATTAATGGTCTGAAGGTTGCCATTGTTTACCTGTGACATCCGGCACAGCATGAACCAAGTGAACTGGAGTATTCATTAGCAGAGTTTTTCACCACGCCTAGCGGAACGATGCTTGGCAATCATGATTTAAACAGTTCTGTACATTGTATATCTATTTCGATTCCTACTTCAATGTTATAACAGAAATAATAGAAATAAAAAAAATCATCGATACACCCCTCCCATCCTCTCACCTCCAGATATTTGCACAAATGATACTTGAAGCATCATTTCATATCATTTTCTTCAGGTTCGACACACACCTTTGTCACACCCACCGTTGAGGCTGAAGGCGTACTGGCACCTGACATAACTTAGATAACGCATACTCTAATCTCCTTCAACGATTGTCTATAATCGATGCCTTATTCTTGGCCAGAGATGATGACGATTTACTGAGACGTTGATTCTAATTGCCCGGGACATTTGACGTTATGGTGTGACGAGAAATGTTCCATTAAAGATGCTGAAAGATTCGTGGGTACGAGTCGTTTAATTGTTGTTACGAAAGCTCCATCATACTTATTCTATGTACCTGCAGGTGTTGGCAAAAAAGCCAAGATGAAATCATATAATTCCATAAAGAAGGCTGCAGCTGAATCAGACTTATTCCTGCTTAACATGCCCTCGCTACAGGGTTCCCCAAAAAATAATCAAAATTGCTGTTATCAGTATTCTCATCTGACACTTGCTATACTCAATTGGCAGATATCATACATGTACATTGCAATTGCCCCGGCGATAACACACTCTGGACATGAAATTAATACGAGTCAATTGTTGTGTCTGGGGGCCTATAAGTTTACAGATGAATGAACATAAATGTGTTTTAATTGAAATATGTAGACAGAAAATAACGATATTTTAAGCTTGGTTTCTCCGCCGAGAGAGCACATACCACAGAAATTAATCCCTATACACTGGAACAATTTGCTGTATCAGTGTCGCAAAGTTTTGTAATAAACATGACCAGACACACAGTCCAATAACTCGCACATTATTAAACAAGACGACCTCTGCATGATGCATGGCCCACAATGGTACTTAGATACCTCCCGCTGCACGACGCTGAGAGAGACACGAAGCTTTCCAGTATTCTTCATTATTCAAGATATTTGAAAACAAAGACTACACGAAGATACATAAATAATTGACTTTGATCAATCTTTGTGCATGCGTGGAGGTGATACATGTAGAACAAATGGATCAACACCACAACCTCTGCACATATTCGCAAAGAGAACCCGTGGACTGCTGTTAGCCGGTGAGCGCGAGTGGTAACCCGGGGAAGTGTTATGGAACCTCATTCCATGCATTGTATTCCTCAAATGTCCAAATCGCACTATTGTTTCGAATATAGCAGATACTCTATGTACATTGTCACGACTGAGTGCACATGCCTGTACATGAAGCGGCCTAGGCCAGTACATTTTGGATTCCACGAGTATATGAGAGTAGCATTACCCTTTCTCGGACGTACGGCAGCACCATGCGAACTCGAACTAGCTTCCAGTGGAAATCTCCACGTCAATTCACAGGAACCCATTGCTAATTAACCTGCGTGTTATTTGTCTAATTATAAGACACCCGGTTGTGACTTGTGTAGAAATAGACGAGTTGTTTTAAGCAACATTGGCAAGTCAAACCGATGCAGGCAAATGTACACAGCATGGGTGAACTGTCAGTCATCTTATGAGCTGTTCGAAGAACTGATCCCAAGATATTTTCAAGGTATACCTGGTTCTCAAATGTTGAAAAATGCTCGTTTCGAGCTAAGCAGCACAATCAGGCCGAGACACGAGCTCCATTGGCCCATGTTACATGTGCATGCATATACTATCATAGTACTCGCTTCATTCAAGTTGTCGGGTGATTCTGTTCTTATCCTGTGAATGGATTCGGCAGAAAGGTATAGATTAGCTATCAGTAATCGACAGGTCTTCTCTAAAAAAAACAGCATCTAAAATTAACCGACATACGCCAACGACGATGGTTGACCTCCCAAAAAAAAAAATTTGTTTTTGATTTTGCTAAAATGAATTTTCGGCACCAACGTATATCTCTCATAGAAACCATGCAGGACGAACTCAAGTATCTCATCTGTTGCTTCATGCTTGTTTCAGGTGCGATTAGGAATACTTCAGTATTGCTGTTGAGTGAGCAGATTGGAGGGGAGTACGTTTCACCCAAGTGGCGAGGAATCAGGAATAACCTATAGCAGGTCTTGTTGTAAACCAGTAATTGCCCACATGCCATGAAAATGCTGTTTGCCCCGGCTGTCTTGCAGTTTAGGTATTCGCAATTAGAACCGCTACTTATCGCGAATAAGAGACTCAATCATGATAACGAACGCCTTGTCAATCACTCTGCCTCATCATGTTCCTAATAAAATTTGTCAGTTTACTTGAGTTTTTTTCTGTGGCTGGCATCAATCGGTAGCAGAGGTTGTATGTAGGTCTGATATTGCTGCATCAATCTAGGTTGGGAGACCTGAATGCCAGCAAGGTTTAGAGTGTGATTTCATCTTCCGTTCTCTTTACAGAGCAACGAAGCTTATTTTCACGAGCTTCCAAAGATGTGAAGTACTCACGATACAGTTGTACATATTCATAGTACAGTAGTCGGACTCATACATTTGGTGTCCGAAAATAGATCATACCGGAGCATTCTGTTGGTGACTTCTGGTAATGATTGCTCTGCATACGTGGTACAGCACAGTTCCAATTGTCTTGAAAATTACAAAAGTTTTGATACCTCCTGCCAGTTTCCTTTAGGCCTACTGAATGTGATATAACATGTGAATTTCATTGACAGGTTCTTTTTGATAGATCAAATTTGAAAAAAATCCACACCAACACAAACAGCCATGGACCAATGACAAACCGGATCAATTATATATTCCCTTTGACAGCTTCTGGTGATATTAGCCTGTGCTTCCACTAGATTTGCGCCACCGTGGTGCCCCCACGGCGAAAAAACTCAACCAGAAAACTTGTGGTACTTTTCGTAATAAATGGAAATGCATTTTTAGTTCGTGCTTGATATTATAAAATGAAGAGGCGTCCTCTCTCTCCGGCGTCGACAAAAGAAGATACAGTCTCGCAGATGTTCTATGTACGATGGGGCAGGTGACGACCGCGAACCCAAAAGCCCCAGGACATGTCAAATATGTAATTAAAACTATTTTCAATTCGAGCCAAACCTTAAAGGTGTACGCCGTTGAATTATATGCGTGGTTAGCACTATTATAACGTGAACTTGGCATGGTCGTTAGTGGCAAAAAACTAGTTTCATAAAGTGCAAGCTACAGGAAAGATTTAATTTCCGAAAGCGGCCATGTTTGTATTCAATTGTTGACGTAGTTTTTCTATTTACAGTCTTCAAAAAATCAAAAGCTTAAAAACTGAGGGTCAAAATGTTTGCTTCAAAAGACACTTTTCTGAGGTTAATAAAAAGCCTGTCATATAAAAATGAACAAAAATGTTTGATAATCGAAATAATAAATAAAGTCTAGCCTTTCATTATTCTTGGTAATAGCAGTATATGATGCATGCGAGTGGAACAAGATAATCAGCACAACTTTCCTTCCTGTGTTGTCAAGCTTCACAACATTGATCATAACCTGGTTTTGCTTCCAATCATCCGTGCTAAGCATCCCCTCAAGGCCTTAGTTACAGATACCAAACGTTACAGGCTTAATAACAAACAACAAATTGAAAAGAAATCACGAAGTGCAAAAGATACTGGAGCGAAATGAGTGGATATTCAAATTCGTGAAAACAAGGTATACGCATCGATTGATACAAGACATCTCTATTTTTCGTAGATTTTATAATAACGGACAAGTGGAGAAGTGACGATTAATAAGCTCAGATACAGACCAATAACTGTGTTCTAATGCGTTAACTGCCGATGACTGGGCTATCCTCGTCACCGACCGCTCACCTAAAGCTGTGACTGCGCAGTCATACACGTACTTCAATGGTTCGATGTGGCTGTCATAGGAATGTTTGCGGCACTACAGCTGACAAAGTATATGTTTGCAGTGTAAACGTAAGCTACTGTACTTGTTTCGGCCTGCACTTTTGATGTCATGATATTATAAGCATTTGCAGGCCCATTTACAAGCAGATCATTCAATGTCTACTCATCCGCGCTTCACCGCAATTGGTTTCGCGGTCAAACCTCTTCCTCAACTCATCGCAACATAACGCCAATGTCAAGAAAAGCAGTTTTCTCCCCGTTTAACTCCGCAATGACCAGCATAATCGCATCTATTAAGCAATCATTAAACTGCTCTCCCATGGGGAAGGACATTTCGTGATCAGGCAAAATGCACAGTGATTTGTTAAAGATCTACTGCGTGAAAATAGATCTATTGAATATCGGTCATCGTCAGTCTTGATCATTTGAGGGTAACGGCCTGTTTGGGGAGTAAAATAAAATACTGAGGTAGAATATTGTACTTTGACTGCACTGCCCGTTCTCCACAGCCAGAATGAACTCTTGTCCATCGGGTGGGGAGATAACAGGATACTGGGAAAGTTACATCAGAAAAATCTCACCATACCGGAGCATGAAACAAGGGTTAATCAAACAGCAACATCAGCTGAATTGACAGTCACTGCATCCGGATATACTGTGTCCACCGTGCAACAAACAGTTCTATGGTAGTCCACTGCATACACGACCCGCAATGACCGCCCATTGATCGCGGACAGTAAAAATGTCACCGTCGGACATTGATCGCAAAAATCACCGGCTCTTTTAACGGTAAAGGTGTGAATTCATTGATTCATCGCACCAACCAATTACGGTGATTTACGCTCGTCTTTCAGAGCTTTTCAGACTCTGAGAGACAATGATGCTTCCGCCATTGTTTCGTGCATATTCCCTGAGCATTTTGCTGCTTTGGGTGCGATAATAATATTATCGGAAACAATAGAACGTCGGTGAGTTTTTTCGCCTCTTCGTTGGTTCTCATTATTTCTGTAGTGTTGTGCGGCCAGACGCGTCCAGGTTCGGCACAACTGAGCAAGACTCCCCGCATTATACTGCACACTGAGGAAAGTTCCTTTTATCTTGGGTGGCTAAAACAAGACGACGTAAAGCACAAGATGGTCAATGACATTACTGGTGCAACAGTTTAGCTTTACAAAAGTGCGACGATGGCTGAAGAGATGGTCAAGATTGAAAGTCTTTGGAAAGACGAGACCCGAACACGCCGAAACCAATCTCACGTGAGTGTGGTTTGACTGTTTGGGAAGGGACGGTAAGTTAAGACATCAAGTTAGCCAACTCGAAACAGTTAGTAAATCTGTAATCATAAAAAAACTAAATTGAGCTAATTCGATGCCGGGAATGATGGAATGACCACAAACACGCTGAGCTCAATACTTTTTATCAATGATAAGAATTGTCCTGGTGAATAGATTGCGTGCTAGGCTGGCATGTCGCAGAGGCAGCTTGGCGGACCCAATAACAAACCAAGACCTTCTGACCTGTTCCCTCGGTCCTAGGCAGTCTCCGCCCGGGCAATTAGGGGAGAACCCGGCCGTGAATTTCTCCCAATTGTGTTGATGCAAATGATAGAAGGAACGGGATCATTATTGACAAAGAGAGGCGTTCGACATTTTGTACCAATGCGTCTATACAGTGTATGGAGAGATTTAGAATAACCCGTCAGCAGATGAACTGGTCCAAGCAAAGAACAAAGGTTTGCTAGATGTTAAGACGAAGTTTAACTCGGGTCATCCCCACAGCAGCAATGTCCTTGATAAGTAACAAGAAAATCTTGCAATTAGACCTGAATTTAAGATTTTTGCCAGGAAGTAAAAGTGTATTAACGCTTTTAAAATTTGTAGCCAATGACACCCTTACATGCTTAAGTAACAAGTTATTCTGCCTCACTCTCCGGAAGCTCGCCAATCAGCATTTCATTCAAAGATATACTTCCAACAAGTAAACAAAACAAAGGTACCATAATTCGCCGATAGCCTCTGATCAACATTGTTCCTACAGAGATCGATAGGTACCGATAGAAACCGATGAATCTCCCACGATCATCAAAGGGATCAATCTGACCACCTCACAAGAAACCAGTAGGGGTCATACCTTAAACACTGCGTAGAGTGATACCTTAAACTGGATTGGAGAGACCGGAACAGGATTGGGAGAGACCTTAACTGGATTACTGCCGAAGGTTTCTTTCGCGTTTTTACAACGAATGTGCGTGTTCAAACGGATTTTACCGCCAAGGGGTTCACCTAAGAGAACCCTAGGATCGTCCTTTTCCCTAGAAACTCGAAGGGTCTACCTGTCGCCCTTATCGACTAAAGGTAATCCAAGATATGCAGGTTCCCATCGGGAGGCAATCAGGGGTGGGTTATTTTTTGGTTCTTAAGTCTTGCTTTCCTAAACTACCACATGCGGATTAGGAGGGGTGTAATGTTACTCTCGAGGGCTAATAATGCACTCGAGTGGACTAAGATAATTTTTAGGCACTCGAGAGCGAATAAGATAATTCATCGAATGCTTCAACTGGGCGATTTTGAATTCGCCCGCAGTGAGCGCCCAGTGAAAATTATTGTCTAATGAAATTTGAGGCGCCCTGTGACTTTGCCCGTGTACCCACTGGGTTTCAGTGTCGGGGTCCTTGTTAACGAAATGAGATCATGAATTCGCAAGATAAAAACATGTTGCACTTAATAGCAAAACTGTCAAGTGAATCTTGAGTTCTTCTGAGGGAAGCGTCATTTTGGAATGGTTAACACCAAAGTTCGAAACCAAAGCAGGGTTTAAGTTCGAGTCTTTTTGTTTACGTTCCATCAATAAACTGTGGGAATTTACATGTAGAATCATAGTGACAGGAAAACGTTATGAAATAAAGCATTTCATCAGAGCTACTGAGTATATCTACCTTATGTTCCACACCACTGAACCTGACATGTACGACCACTAAACCAAAAAAAAGTAAATTGTAAAATATCTAGCCAATGTGATAGGAGCTCTTCACTATTTCTATTGGCCTTCCAGTTCTTTACAAACTAGGACCACAATGGTTACACACAGATAACTTGCAAAGAAGATCCGACTCCATTCTTCCTAACACAAAGCAAAAGACATCTTGACTAGATAACCATTTTACGTCCTTCGTGCCTTACTATAGGTGTACCAAGCTACCTTTTCGGCTATTCAGGTTGAGAAAAAAGCATCATGGATTCAGCTATCGTGGTTTCAAATGTATGAACGGGCATGACATCAACCTAATATCCAGTTCGGGCCTGATTTTTGGAGGATATTTGGATGACTGACATAACTTATCGTCGATGCCTGACCCAACAAGCAGACAATTCTTTCTCATCGAACAATTTGATTATGCATGTACATGTATAAGTAGAATAGATGTAACGAATTGAAGAGTCCGAAATGTTGGTATTTAAGTTAGCTTTGCCCAAGCAGAATGTCCAGGGCAGCAGACTTGATCTTGAAGATAATTTGTCCCGGTATACACCGGCCTATGATCATCGACTGGGCTTATTTTTCGATTGACATTCCAGGATCAACGTTACGCTGAGGGGAGATCTAGCCCTGGGAAAGAAGGGCACCTGTGCGAGAAGGGTTTAATGGTTGACAAGGCCTTGGCATCACAGGTGATCTGACGATCGAGAATCAGCTCCCGGCAACCCGTATCTCAAGCAATGATAACAACCATCTGCCCAGAGAATGACGTGGCATGTCATAACCACTCAATGAGTTTTACAACATTTTCCAATATTTCCGTGTTGTTACGTTAATCTGGTATTTCCCGATTTTGATAATATTCAACTCATTGAGGAATCTGAAGAAGACGCTGAAGTGGATTAAGATTAGCTAATCCACTTGGCCAAGATCATATCTCGCCGAACAGGATGAGCGTGATTGCCAAGCGGCCCGTCTTGGAATCATCAAAAATAACATTATTGCTCCCCAGCATAATAATCTGTACAGAAATCAACAAGCATGATTTATCATTACATGCATTAAAGGATGTTTTCTAACGATGACACTTGGCCTACACCTAGTCATTCTTTCGATATCGCCCAATAAATATTGTAACTTACATTTTGCAAAAATGAATGATACATGTATACTCTTCAGTAATATTCAATTAAGCGAGTGAGGTTTAACCCCCGATTTTGACCCTTTTCCAATGATCTCACAGCCTTTTCGGCCGATAAATGTATTTCAATGGATTTGCCTTTTTCAATAGGGAAATCATGGTGTAACTAAAGATGAAAGTTGAAAGTTGAATAAATACCCTCTCCCAATCCCTAAAAGCGGTTGACGAGAACCATAAAATTCAATTTCATTGACCTAATGATAGAACCTGGTGTTATTCTTTAATAGTGTACACAATGAAAACATAATCAACTCCTCGACTTGGACCTATATGAGTAGAAGAACACTTAGGTGAAGTGCATTCTGTACATTCCTTAGAAATTTTTAAAAAATCAGTTTTTTTACCAACCGTTATCAAAATGACAACTATCCGAAACTTACGCATAGAATATCGTCGAAAGTTTTTGCCTTTAACTAAATGAAACATACCTGTACATAACTGTTATCTCCCAAAGACATCAATGACATAAGGGTGTCTTCAGGTTTCATTGCGGGAGTATCACATGTTCTTCAGCCCCCCCCCCCCCGCCCTCCAGCATTGCCCATTGATACAAAGTTTTCACACCTCGAGTTACGAAACGGCAAGGACGACAAACGGCACGGACGACAAATAAGTTAATGTATTGAGGGGGTCATCCTGATTGTTTTGACACCTTTTAGGCGCACGGGTGGGTACATAACCAGGGTTTTCAGATTCATTATCAAAACATAGTGACCCCAAGGGGGTTAATTAAGGGTCATTCACTCACATTCATGAAAAACATTTACAATCTCCCAGTTTTATTTATTTGCAGTATGACAGTTGCTAGCGGTACCTGATGATATTATTGAGAAGTTGCAAAAAAGCTGGGGGTATTATCAATAAAGATCACCACCCGTGGTCAAAATATCAGCTCTCTGCGGTTTTCATTGACAATTTTATATATAACCATACCCAGGATCTAGGCGCATCCTCGAAAAACCAGAGTCGGTTGTAGCCTCCTCCCCTCGCACACGTGCAGGATGATCCGGGAGTGGCATTAGGTGATCGTGAATTTATCTTAACCCACCAAGTCCGAATCCCATAAGAGAGAAGACGGAGAAATGACATTGCGATCTCGGAGGGCATTTAAAGCAAGTGTACTACATCGAACTGTGACTTCATATTATCTTGGATGTCCCCTTCCTAAGATACTTCCTAAAAAGTAAACAACCACGGACGCTCACTGCCAAGTACATAACAACCGACTCGCGACGCATCTTCCCCTTCCACCCAACAACTAGATAAATCAGATATTGTGCAGGTAATTACATAATTAGCTCAAGTGATCATTATCAAATTACTGCAAGATAACCAGTTATATTAATCCATTAAGCGGTGGATTAACTACTCATCCTGTTTATATTGCTAGGTGAGAGTTTTGGCGCGAAATTTATTGTAAGATGCGGATGAAATTCCCACGGACTTTCCCAACATGGCTCAACATGAGAATGTTAGTACTGGCCCAATACTAATCTCTGATCCAGAATCAGAAAGGATCCGGGAAGAAAATGGAAGGGGAGCCAGTTTCTGTTTTTCAAAATATCTGATAAATGTCAGTCATGAATTTTTCTGTCCTTATAGCTTAGCACGGTCAAATTGATCAGTACGTTACACATAAACGAATTTCGGAATAGTTGAACTAATAATTTCAATAGATTATTTAAAGCCAAATAGAACTACCATTAATCTGCAATACGGCAATTTTTCAAAAATGTTATCAATATCGATTATTAAAACAACGTTTAGAAAAAAGTGTTGCGTACCGTAATGCTATTTTCTGGAGACAATTTTTTGCATACAGTAAAGCTGTTTTCAAAGAAAGTTTTCCACAAACTTCCGCAAAAATGCCAGTGATTTGCCGTCAATTAATTGATGTGAAAATTTGAATCAATTAACGAAAGACTAACAGTTAATTGGAATATCTCACATGTATCATTGACGGGATCATTTTACAGGAAAACATGTGACCATGTGATCAACATTGACCAATCAAAATTATTTGTCAATCAACCATTTCATGAAGTCCCTCAAGCTATATCTAATCACTTCAATGATGGGATTTGATCCCTGTCAATCACCGATGATGTCACTTAACTGTGTTATATGATGAGATATTGAGTTATGTAATAAAAAAAATATACCGCTAGAAATGGCGTTACTCAGAACCATTTAGCGATAATTTCAAATTTAACAATGAAAAGTCGGCAGTTGAAGTATCAATAAATGTTATTTTTGGGGGAAAAAAAGGGAAGATAAACGAAAAATTGTCGTTATATCAATTTCTGCTTTCACTTAGCAACTCAATACTAAAAAATATAATGAAAACATAGAAATGAGAAATGAGACTTGCTTTATTTTCAAGTCACGAGTTTCCTTCAAGTAAAATGTTCACTTTATTCAGTTTCTGTTCGAAAGTAGAAATGCTTATGCTAACCGCCGATTTGTCCCTACTTGTTCAGAGCAAGATTGGCGATTATTTAATTAGCAATTAGCCAAATTGTTCAAAGCAATTATCTACTATGTAAGTCAACTATGAAGGAGATTATTACATGGTTTGGCTCGTCAGCGCTGAACTGCATCGAGACAAGTCAAAACAACTACACCATCCGTTGTGCATCAGATAATCAGCGACCTTACTGTCATAAATATCCCAACAAGACTTAGTCAAACTGTGAATGAATATTACATAACAAAATATGTTTTGTTGTTCGAAATATTACACTAGTGACCATTATATATTGTACTTGTTGAAGAACACTTTTAAAACTTTAGTTTTGATTTGTTTTGAACTGTAGAAGTATTTTGAACTTTTTCATTTCAAACATGGGTTCCTAGCGATTTTTATAAGAACATTTTTGTCAGACCACACAAAAAGATTATATCTTAAATGTCACGTTGTAAATGCAATGGTAGGGGACCAGCGTCAAGCTTAATGAGAATTAACGAACATGAAAATTTGAACTTTGAAATTTGTCCACAAGTGGTCAGTTGGGTTCAAAAGTGTAGTATTTCACATTAGGCCTTAATATTGTTAAACCAAATTTTCAAGTAAAAAATACTGCGTTTCATGCCATTTTGGGTAAATGCACACAATATTGACGTGTACTGGTATTCGCCATGTCCCTTTTCAAAATAGCGCGATAAAAAATAATTTCATCTGTATTTTCAAACTTTAAAAAAATCCAAGCTTTGATATAAATATTCTTCCTGGTGCTAGCTAATAATAATATCGATTTATTATACCCATCAATTTCACATTTTCCCGATACATTAGTGATTTTCTCCGCCTACCTCATATGCCAAGAACCACCTCCTTGTCGAAGGAGTGACTCAGGAGGCCCGAACTCTGATGAGAGAAAGGGGCTCTATCTTCAAATGACTCAAAGATGACTGGGGAAAACTTTAGTCATATTTCTTGGTTGCCTTCGGGCAAATCTTACAAGAAATGATCAAGATCATGTGCAAGTACTAAATTTCGTGGTAATAACAGAAGAAGCAGTGCAATTGTTAAAACTCACTGAGATACTAGAACCTTAGAGAGAATTTTGGAGAGGAGAAATCGTCATACAAAATACATGTATTCCTAATTTCTCACTTTGCAAACTAAATGGGAGTTAGTTGTGTTGTTTTGGTCTGGTGAGAAAACTAGATTTCACACTTTCTTTTCCATATATCTATCTCTGTATTAACTTTTTTATTGAAGTTTGGATTAAATCTACACTTTATATTATCGATATACTTCATTAATGAAATAAGGTAAGTTACTTAAAAATACTGTCAGCGCATTTTCGTGCCAGTGTAAAGTTGTCAGTTGCGCTAACTTGTTAAGTGTCAAAGATCATGATATAATTTTGAGATGATGATAACTAAATTGGTGATTATGCGCAAAAAGGCGGGAATATCATTAGTCTTGTCTCAACATTAATAACAATTATAAGCTAAAGTCTACGTACTTTGGTACTTTTTAACTGTTAGAAATAAATTTTGCTCTGTAACAAGTCGGCAAATAAGTGTGCTGGCCTCCGCAACGGCCCGAAATCTTAAAGTGATTAGCAACTCCAAGTTTTAATAATCTCGTACGCGTTGTAGGCCGACCTTGTATATTAATGGCTATATTTTTGTCGCAATAAGCACCAGGCATGCCTGGTTATATGAATTCTGTTGGACCTACACTTTTCAATGGATATACCTTTAATCCGAAGTTAGAATGAATGCCATGACAAACTTGAAGAGCGGCCCCAAAGAGCTAGTCTGCCCAACTTTTCAAACGTATATTTTCAAATGAAATGTTGAATGTATGACGCCGAAAATGGCTGTCTTTCCCAAACTGAGGGAATGTCCCGCTTGGCAGTATATCTTTTATTTTACTATCGCATCGGTTATGTATGTTATACCATTTTAACCATGAAGACACGTCTTCATGGTTTAATTTGATGACTTATTATTTCAGGAGTTTACAGAACCCGAACAGAAGCAGGTGGTAACTTTTAACGACACAAACTAAATGAAAATTATTCTTAATGTCGTCATGTTTGTCATGACTGAAGTGGAGCACTGGCATTATCAGAAAGTTATTAAAATAGCCAGATATACGTTTACGACTTGGTGATAGGCTTCAAACACCGATACGAAATCCAAAATGTCTTGAGAATTAAATTGTGTAGACATGAATGAGACTGACAACTGTGCAACAACTTACTGATACTTTGCATTGTATATTTGTCTTGAAAACTGTGTAATGAGACTGACAATTTGGACTTGTCCTAAAAACTGTGTAATGAGACTGACAATTTGGACTTATCCTAAAAACTGTGTAAAATAAGACTGACCATTTGCCGTGAATTTGTAAAGACTGACAATGTGCAAAAAAAACTGTTCAGCGAGACAGAGAATATTATGCAATAACCTACCGGTATGTGTGCGCTTGTGTATCTTTAGATTCTCACTCCTAGCGAATACCTTCCCGCATCCTGGAAACGGACAAGGAAACGGTTTCTCTCCCGTGTGGACCCGAATGTGATTGACAAGTTTATACTTCGCTTTGAAGGGTTTGCCTTCTCGCGGACAATTCTGCCAGAAACAGGCATGATTAGTTTGTTCTGGCCCTCCGACATGCTCAACTGTAATATGCGTCACTACCTCGTGCATCGTCGTGAATGTCTTGTTGCACGTCTTTTTTGGGTCGGATTGCTCTTGATCTATCCACATACAAGTGTGTTCCTGTTTAATTGGGGGGCGCATGTAGCGAAAAAATGCACCAGGGCCGTGAGGGCCCATGTTCATGTGATTCATTGCATTCATGTGATTCATGTGTCCCATATTCATGTGGCCCGTGAAGTCGCTCCGCGGGCTTGTCATCTGATTGAACTGGTCCGCTCGGGGGTACATGTCCACCCCGGGCACACTGAGCCTGACCTGACTGTTCATTCCATGGTGCGCCGCTGGGTTATGTCCGTGAGTTGTATCGTGTAATCCAGGGAAAAGAACATGATTTGACACAGGGTCCGAGTGATGATGTCCGTGAAGATTTGTCGTACTTGGCACAAACATTCCGTGATGCGATCCCGTGTTCGTTTCGTGTCCCAAACCCATGTGTTCCCTTCGTAGTAAGAAATCCCTTGCTGCGTAACTCCCAACATGATGTGCGTGAGAGTGGGCCATGTAGCCGTTCGGCTGGGTGGCGAACTGGTTCCCCTGAGATGGCGCGACTCCTACCCCAGTCGTGTCCGACATGTGGTGAGGGGGGCTCAGTTTAAGGGCCCCTGGCGGCAGATGAGCCGCCGTATGAGCGGTGTCCATGAACGGGTTAATCATATCTGTCGCGTTCTGATCGGAAAAAGCGTGTTTGTCTCCTAGTGGTAGGCTAAGTCCATTCAATGAGTTCTGATGTTGATGTGCACGCGAGTACGGTATCACGTCGACTAGCCTCAATCCAGCAGTACCCTTGCCTAAAGTTGATTCCATAAACTGCGCTGCCCGAACTTCTGTCATTTCTCCCTCAGCAGGACACAAGTGCGAATAAAAGTTCGAATCAGCGTGAGGAGGATAAGTGCTACCTATTACATCCATACACAGTTCTGGTTAGACTCCCAGCATGAGCAAGATATAGAGCTTTAAAAATAGCGCCTGCTGATTGGTCAATCCGTGGGTGATTGACGGCTGCCGCGATTGTACACGCTAATTGCGCATGCGCTGGTGGGCGTCCCTAAACCGACATGTCAGTCAGGACTGACAGGCCTCCCCGCAGGTTATTTCTTGTTTTAATGTGAAGTTGTATTCGGAGCTTTTCAATGCCCTTTTCATCACCCAAAATCTTTTATAAAACTCTTTCTATCAACGTGTTAAGAGTTTGACAAGCTAAATTCATGATTTGAACAAAATAGACCGTTTTATATATGGTAGTCGACTGGTATAATTATTAAGCTAGCTTCATGGTATAATGAAATAAAAACGTGGCCTCATTCTAGTGTTGGAAATCTAAATTCAGAGCGTATGTATTCTCTACTTTTCGTATTGTGGGGGAGGGAGAACCTGGTAGGAACCGCAGAGAAAACAGGTCTCATATTTCTTGATGGTATTCAGTTATCACTGAAGGAGACTTCTCAGCGTTTCATTCTTGATTATTTATGTCAGGTTCGACCTCAAGACACGGAATTGTTTATTTATTTCGCGACTGGTTACGTCGAAGAATGTAGTAAGACTGACTGTCAAAACAATGAATGTACTTTAAGCCTCATCAGAGTCATTTTTCGACATTTGAAAATATCAGATTCGGCCAAAGTTAGACTTGACTTTTAAGACTTTGGGGAGGTTCTTATCTTACCAATTTTCATATGCATATTAGGCCCGAAGCCGGTGCCGCCTCTTTTTGGCGACTGTGGGTCATCTTACTGGTCCCGGCTACTTGTATAAAAGGCAGGTATTCAGTCAAAAACTGGCAGGACAGATTTGCACAAAAATACTGCGTGATTCTTCGTCCCTGACTGATGTCGTAGGGCATAGGGCCCTCTTCTGGCATGTATGAAAGTGCCCGTCTTTCGGCCTATTTTGTATCGCGCTGTCCGATTTTGTTTTAAAGCGTTATTACAACATAACATCTACTGCATTTAGAATACTTGCAAAAATTGACCGTCTTTCGACATTTTCGAGGTTTTTTTATCACGTAAAGCAAAGGCGTACGTTGACTGAATGAGTTGGAAGTGTATGGCCTACTTGCAAGTAAGGAATACACTTATCTATACCTGCAACATGTATATCATATTTTCATTGGTAATATTAACTGAGATATAAACCTCTATGTTGACAAAGATCCGCTCTACGCCACACATAAGCGCATTAACATAGACTTCGTCGGCATAGGGTTCATAATCATCGAAAGATTCTATTCTAACCATTTAAGTCTCTTTACACTCGGTGACCGCGGACAAAGTGTTTAGTAGTGGGCATTGTGTTTAATGAGAGAGCCTGAAGACACGAAGAAGTGCCATGACAAAGGAGGATCTTCACAAAACAAACTCTCACGACGCTGAGCTATGGTTGAGGAATGTAGTGTCCTAAATGGTCATTGTGTCCAATGTGTTAAGTCTTGCTAAATCTGATCATAGCGCAGAATGAATGGAACATCATCTGATATTCTCCCAATAGGACTCGGAAGTTTCTCGGTTGTAACATTCAACCTTTATCTGTCATGGTTGTGATAACCTCCGCCAGTGGGGCGACTGGCGAAACCACGATTACATGTAGCTGCGCCGGACCGACAAACATAATGTAGTGAGGCACGGCATAAAACTTCCCCAACAACAGGTTGTCAAAGTAAACAGTTAGGACCGTCACAACTTTGTGGACTCGGCCCGTTATTAGTCCGAGAAGGACTCACTAAACTGACTCGGATGCGACAGTTGGAGGAATTGGGGACAAAATAAAGTTCCCAGCGGCGTTATACCTCCCCAAATCGTCGTAAACGAAGATATTTCATTTACAACTACGGTGACAATGTGCAGGTGTAATGTGGGTGATAGTGGGGGTTGTGACAAGCCGCTTTCTAGTGCTCTAAACTCCACCGAGTAGGGACAGCCGGGACGCTGCCTCGATGATCCCTAAAATTGCGATTGTCGGCCACCCCGCCCCGAGCATTGCCGAAAACGATTTAGTCGTAAAGTAAACATACTTCAAATAGAAAATCAACTTCACCGGCAAATGACAACATTTCAGCTCCCTTCATGTTGTTGTTGCCGTATGTACAGGGATCAAACATTGAAGTGTTTAGATAGCCATGTTAATGTGATAGGCGTGCACGCGTCTGTGTTGGTCTAGGACATTTCCAGAAACAACAAAATATTCCAAGATATAACAGGTTCATTAAATTGATTTCATTGTTGACACAAGGTGCTTACTGCATTTGAAGCAACAGATTTCTCAGTCTCGGAAGATTTCGCGTATTTCGACATCTTGCTCGACGGTTGGGAATTTGACATGCACGTTCGCTGCCACCCACTTACGCAGGCGGATGGGCCGGATAAAAGTGCCAAAAAATAGCCATTAGATCATGTCAGAATAACCTTATCTGAGCACCATGCCCTCGGCCTACATGTACATGCATCACGCTCGAGAGGATTTTCACAGCAAGACAGTTCAGTGTCACTGAGAAGTAAAATCGGGGCCTGTTTTCGGCAATCTTCGGAAACCTCGCCAGCCGATATCAACGCAACACTGTGCACACCATGTTCAAATAAGACGTTTAGAACCTGGATCCAGAATGATTCGAGCTGTCCATCACGCTATCAGAGAATTTGCCCGGTTTGCGCTCCCCGCTGGCATCTCAGCGTTCCCGTTGAGAGGCCCAGCATGGGGTATGTAAACACCTATCACTTGGATTGAAGAAGAAAACACAACTACAGCGTGTTACAAAAACCTGCAATCAACTTACTGTCATAATATTTTTTGCATAAAAACGAGAGAGTTGTAGCTATACTTTTCTCATTGTTTACTTTTTGCATACACTACTATTAGTGTGTAATTGAGCTCACGTGTAACTATCAAAAGATATTTTTGACGTATGTAAGTAGGCTTACAAAATGTATGTCCCACTCCGACATATCCGACCCTTCGTTATAATTACAGTCAGTGGTTTACAGAGCCCCGCCTACATGTGATCTCAGGAGATAGCCTTTTGGATGTGAGTTTGACAAGAGTCTTTCCAATGTATGTAAACAGTCATTGAACAATGGGGTACGACTTATTCTAAAGAGGGACTAAATCTACTGTTCTAGTACGCTTGAGAATCAAAAGGATGCATAGATGACCAGAAAGACAAATATGAAATGTTTCTTGAAAATAACTTCAGAGTTAATTTTGACTAAATCTAAAAGTTAACCGCAGAGAAAACAAATTGCTTACAATGATACAAGTCACACTAATTAGGATAAGATAATCCTATTTACCCTTCCTGATTACCTTATGATTGTGAGCACAAGCGGCTTCCCGCGCAAACATAAGTTTATCGGGTCGCGTGGTTCGACTGTCAAAACAGAAGTAAACTGTGACAAGGATGGCCCATCTAATTACGATATTGTTTCATCTAATAGTACATTGTATCTTAATAGAAGAATACATTAATTACCAATCAGTGAAGGTAACTGATGACGACCAGAAAATCACTCGCTTGTTGAAATGTGTTGTTATAAGTTCGGGAAGTAATTGGCCAACTGGATGACTTTTGATAATGTTTGTATTGCTGTTGTTGTAAGCGATACGAGTGATTGGCACGAGAATTAAACTGCTGGGAGGGTGCATTCGACACATCTGAACTATCCTCCCTTGGACTCTTAAAGATAGATAAATTTTAATTTTTTTTCCCGAGGATGGCCACCCCTCCCCTCTCAAAAAAAGTTTTCCACCAATTGCCATGCTCAGTCTACGAAATGGTTCTGACTTCCCAGCCCTAGACTCGGACCAACCTGAGGGATACCATGCTGACTTTGTTGTAGTTGCAAACTTTCAAGGAGGTCCCAAACAATCGTCACCTGCAGAAAAATTCCCCCAAAACCAAACTTGTTTATCACTGGAATGACTGGCGCAAAACTAGTGAGTTCGCGTAGTCAAATAAACACATTCGAGGTTGCGAAACGAGCAGTACCCCATCAAGCACTGGTAAACTAGTTCACCCATGTGAGAGCCGAGGGGGGCATTGCAGGGGAAGTACCATGTGAATCGCTGTGGCAAAAAGAACCCAGTACATCACCAGCTGAACGTGGTATTATATATGTTGTTGCCGTGGCCATACACAGGACGTAAAGTTGTCGGTGTTTATGTGGAGCTTTTGACACATCGACTGGGTAATGATATTGAGTAATTTATAACATGGGCTCGTAGAAAACGCATCCCGACGTAACCAGTGATTTTCAATATAATCCCCCCCCCTCGATATTATTATTCTATTTTGTACACGAGGTAGGAGTATAGCAAAAACCTGATATCTGGATGTGGAACACGGGATGACACGGGTGTGTCATCCCGGACCCTCAGTTTTATTGGTAGCAACCACAAATACTACATGGCCCCCAGCTGCAGGGTCGGGAAGTTTTTGCCACCTGTTTTGTTGACAGAAGGGTATATATAACACGAAAGCGAGTGGTAATCCTGCGTTGCACAATTTGCGTTGGTACCATTTCGATGCGAAAACACCACCCCCAGAGGAGGCAACACGGACGGGGTTTAGGAACAGGTGACTGGGGGTAAAATGAGGTGTCATCAATGAACTTTGCCCTGGATAGTTGCCAGTTTTTGGTTTTGTACGGAAAGGTCTCAAGTACATGTACATGAAGTTTTCAGAAAAAAGGATCTCACTATAGTCTTTATTCACATTACCAAAATATATTCGGGTAAAAATCTCGTTTTCTTTCGTCTTCAAACATCTTTCTTGCATTAAGTTCTTCAAAGGACTAGATTTTATCGAAATCGAGGTTAGACTTAAAATGATATTTATCATTGAATCTAGGCACGGGTTTCTCTTAAATGTTAAGTATATTTTTTAATCATGGCCAAAGGTTCTGACCCGACGTGTGCCCAGCTTAGTGACTGTTAAGCTCACCACGTTTCTGAGATAAGCGACATACCATTCGTATTGTCCAGTGAACTTAACTAGCAGGAGGCAGGGACGTTGGAGGTCCAAAATCAGCAAAGGTATTTGATAATACCTTGAGCTCCTTCGAAGTGTCAAATTAACGATATGCTAGTTGTTTTTTCTCTAATCTTCGGCGCATTCCTGAAGCTTTTGTGAAAAAATCAAGTCACAGAGAAATGAAAAGCCAAACTTCATTGCAACTAAGTAAAGAAAACGAATCTTCGTGGCAACTTAGACAAGAAACCAACCTCCAGGATCTCGATAATGACATTCTGTATCCTCTGATTGCTTGGGACATCTACATCTTCCATCAAGGTATAGCTGAAAAGCTAATGGCCCCGAACACATTGCCGGTGATAGCTCTTCAGGCAACTGAAATTGTGTCATCATCTTGTTTCTAAAGCCATGTGTGCAAAGACGACGAGCATGGAAACCGAATGCATATTTTCAAAACCGCGTCTTATGAAGAAAAAAAGATGCACATGCCGTTTTGGAGACTCGTTTGACAGTGACTAAATTCTACGACTAAAAGCCGTCTCAGTGTCCCGTGGTGTGTTCGTCATTACAACCGCATCTTGCTGAGGAAATGGTAACTTTGAGAATCGAACATGATTAAAATGCATCTCTCCGACCTGGTTTGTCAAAGTCGCTGTGTTGACTCACGCTGCAAGTGGAAGGAAAATGCCTTAAAGGAAAGCCTATTTGTAATGCCATTGGGCACAATGATGAGACAGCGGGTCCTAAGCCGGCCAATCGGGGAGACAGCAGGGCCTATTCGAAGTCTTTCAAGAACCCAGCAGCTAAACCGAATGCCTCTCTGGGTATCTCAACATGGTCTTTGACGGTGTTTTGGCTGGCACAGTTGGACAAACCAGACGCCTGGCAGGCAATTCTGTTACCCTTTAGGCTGTCGCGGCTGCGAGGGCCTGGGGCCATAACGAGATCATGCCCTAACAAGGGTCGTCCCCACGGAGTGCCTCCCGAAAGTTGGATCGGATTTCGTAAATTGGCTATCACTTTACTTCGACCGCGAGAAAATGTGATCTCCACAGAGGTGTTTTGGGAAAGTTGTACTCCCGTTGATAGACATTGTCCGAGATTAGGCACCACGTTGTGCATCCCATGACATGTTTTAAAATTTACAACCGACAGTGAAGTCAATTGAATAATTTGCTAAGCAATGTTCGAACCGGGGTGTCATTGAGAATTCCTTTTTTACTAATTTCACCTCCGGGGAAGTCTAATAGCATTGATATTGGGACACTGCTTGGGATCCGAACACCCATGAATCGCTTTTGGGGCATTACTGCCCATTTTCGCTGTTTGACTTGTTGACTCTTTATTCAGTGAACATTCCAACGGCGAACATTATTGAAAACAGTGCGCGGATCACTTTCTTCATTCTCTCTCCGATTGCTTTGCCGTTGACAAACAGCAAATCTTCAGTTTTGTCACGACAGATGAATGATATTTAGCAACTAAAATGGTGTCACTGGAACGCTGAGTACGTTCTTAAAAATATATATACATGTATAAAAAAATTAAAAAATAGTTTCCGAGATTTGATCATAAAACTTTGATGCCATCCAATTAGTTAAAACCAGGATCTGCTCATCGGGAGAGTGTTCCACTCAGTTGTAGAGTATAAATATGAGTTGTGACTAAAAACTGAAGCAGCATTAAAGTTTTATGATATTGGACCTTGGCCAGTCCATCGACGACTTGCCGGAGTATCTGATCAGAAGCGGGAACACAACGGAACACAGAACATAAACTTTAGTCATGTTGGTGTCTTGATAAAGAAATGAAGGTTTGAACAGTGATAGGGCCTAACTAAACCGATCGTGTTATGGTGTCTTCGGTTTTTTACCGTTTTTCTTCTCCTTTGAAATATTTCTCGTTCGTTGGTTACAGTTTTTTCTAAGGTGATTACATGACTTAATTGTCAGGTCTCTGCCTTATAATCCGAATGTTAGAGCCAGTATGTGGTCCGAAGTTGCGCGGCGGAATGTTTAGCCCCTGTCACCAAGTCTAACTGGGCTTTCACGACCCTTGCCTGGCTATTCTAATCCCCTCCACACCCACTGGGACACATTTTGTGTTACTAATCCAAATTGCGAGGCAACAACATGCCCGGACCGCTTAGAAGACAAGTTAACTAAATAAACATTATTTTAACCGCACCAAAATCATGATCTCCGTGCCAAAACGTTAACGACATTGAGCGACATTGTTTTGCCCTTTCGGTATCCCGTCGTGAAATCCAAATTCCAGAATTTCTAAGCACCCGCGGGACGCAACTTAGAGACACCCCTCCAGGTCACTGTTGTGTCTTTTTTTGTGATAATGACGTGATTAAACAGTGAATAAAACCCTAAATTGGCGATTTTTAGGGTTTTTTTTTGCAAAAGATCAATGTCTAGGGCGCGCTTCGACAACTTTAATCACAAGTCGGACAAACACACCAATGAACTGTGGTTTATTTAACATGAACTCGAAGATCAAAACATATGACGTCATTTCCTTTCCTTTTGTTTTCCGACATTTTACTGACTCTTCAAAAGGCACGCCTCCGTTACCTCGTTTCCTGTCGAATAATACATAGAGAATTGTAATTTGTTTTAATTTTTTCCGCTGTGTAGTTAAGGCAAATGGTAACATTAAATAGAGTATAACGCGTATGATTTGACACTATTGGAAAATACTTCACTGTATCTCCTTTATCTTTGGAAAGTCTGCCCTAAGAGGTATATCGTATTGGTGCAAGTACATCTTTTGGGCGAACCAACAAAAGTCTTATGCAAGAACCTTAGGATACCCTTTTAAAGATGTTGTTTGCATCATTCGACTTTGCCATTTCAGAGCCCTGTGTGACAAGATGGCTTTCTGTCAAATTTGATAGCCTGCTATTGAAGAAAAGCTCGTGGGTCTATCAAACAATCATTGAGGTTTTAACTTTACTTGTATTGAACTAACTTGTCAATCAATTAGTCACTAGGTTCAATATATGTGTTGTAGAGATGTATAGGCCTATCTAATAATCAATAAGCATATTAGTTATCATAAATACTTTCTACAGGTGCACCGGAATCACCCCGGCGTAAAAGCGAGCGTTTCTTTCAAAATGTCACCAGACGCAAGGCTCGTCCCGGACGAGTGGGTTCTCGGTGACAAGTCTGGGCGCCACCCCAGGCAAATAACAGTATACCCGGCCCCATGCCGAGGCTACCCCCAATCAAGTCTGTATACCCGTCGTCACGTAAATAATAACCAAGTTATGAACTCAACGTGGTGTAAGTCACTAGAATAGGCACCCTGAGTTGAAATTTCGTTTGCAAACTGTGCCACGCGACTCAAGTTTATTTTAATAGCGAACGGTGAATTTAAATTGATGACATTGACACCCCCTGATCAAACGAAAGTGAATGACTGTATTATCTAGTAACTGAATATCAAGTTGTTTGCAGAGTAATGCTCTTTTCGTGAGTGCGATATCACTTCTAATAATGCAGAGATTTTCTAAGCATTGCTTTCAGCTTCCACAAAACCTAAGTTTATGCGGGAGCTGGAGGCGCTCGTATTGCTTGAGTGATGCATACGCCAGGCATTGTCAGGTTAGAAACAAACCATCGATAAGACCGTCGTTTTCTTCAGCAAGCCTTCTTCTGATAATTTTTAACCTGGGTGTGCCAACGTTAGATATTGTCAGACATATCAATCTTCGTAATCTTCGTCTAATGAAAAACGTACCAATTGGCATACTGCTACTAGTAGAAGAGGTGTCAGTTATTAGTGCTTCACGTGATTGTCAATCTATTTGTACTAAAGTTATGTGCGAAGATAGCTTCATCGATACATACGTGACCAAAGTCTGAAACAAGAGATCGTTGGGCTTTCTGATGGGGTCCTCTGCCAAAACCGGTTTTCTGCCACCGTTTTTTTCATCTCCAATTAATTTTCAAACGGTAAACACGTGATACACAGCATGCACGTCGTGAACAATATCAACTTATAATCGAAGTGGGGGACATTTTTTGGTAGGTGGCCCCATCCACGATTTGTGATAGAAAAAACTATTCCCTCCACTGGTGATCGCAGCATGGTCGCGCCAGCACCTGTGTGGCGTGACCGGCAAGCATATGGCGGGGACCAGTGGATAAATACAGGGTAGCAGACTTACTGCTGGTATTCTGCAAGTCCGCCCCATGCTAGCTTCTCACACCTGGTCCCTGCTACTCTGCGCGCTACTCTGTCACAGCTGAATTATGCGCATCACACTCATTGAATGATTTACAATCAGCAAATCATAAGGAATTGACGATGAGGTTACACACTGGGGAAGACACCAGTAACAGGTCTTTGTTTTGCCATGAATTTATAGGGCCATCATAACAGCCCTTCTGTGACAAAAATATGACAAATTGTTAATAAAATTAAATTTTATGACTGCTGGTAAGATCAATTCTTGCTGTTGGTCATATTTGTCATATTTGAATAAAACAATGTTCCATAATCCAGGTCGATGCACCTTCGCAGCCGAAATACTTCTGAAAGCCCCCAAATCAAACATGGGCTATTTCTTTATTATTCTACTCATTGCAACAATTAGGAATTTCATTATTTTACAATTGCATGCATGATAAGTCAACGATTCAACAACTGAAAGGCCTGTAAAACTGGCATAATTGAACTAAAGGCAGCCATTTTGTTGACAAAGTAAGGGACACTTCCTTGCTTGCCGGGAACCCATCCACCGGTGTCTTCGGCGCCCCGCTCGGCGATCGCTTTCACAGCCACAACAAGGAGTGGAAATCCAAGAAAGAAGACAACTGACACTAGGCACACTTCCTCTTTCTCGAGATTCCTCAATTAATAATAACAACCAGTCTCCCTCTCCGGGGTGCAGGGGGCTACCGCAGAGGGAACACACATATTGGTGCATTCCAAAACATATTACTTTAAACGGACCACAAAACAGGACATTTTAATGCATGAATTCGCTACCCGGGTGATCTTTCTGCGCGTCTCGCATCCGCTAGGCCCGTAAATGGATGAGAACTGTGCCTAGGTCGGTTCCCACAGCGCGGCACCAGGTAGGCGGACGGCCCCTCCGATTAACCCAAGACCAACGATACAAGTTCTTGCATTGTCACCGCACTGTCCTCTCATGAATGGACGCCTCAATGCGGTAAATTGTGTATATATGTCGATGCATTGTTGGTGTCAACATTTTTGACGGCAATTATATCCAAAGTTGAGACATCGCCTGTCAATTTTTCGAACGCACCAAATAACCTCTTTAGCGTACCACCTCATTCGAAACGCTGGCCTAGTTAGTGTAGTGAAGAATGGAGGAGATTTGAGATTATGAATGGCAGACCCCGAAATTTGGCTTGTCACGGAATTTGTTCATGAATGTCACATTTTGACTGATTCATTTTAAACTTGTTGACCATTGTTGCTAATGTTCGCGTAATTTGAGGATGTCTCAATAGTATTTTTGTGGCTGGGTAAGCACCTATCTGACTACCACTCCCCCGTCATGCTACAGTGACTTCGTCTCAAATTGAATATCAGACTGCAAAATATAGAGTGGCGCAGCCTGTCGAGCTGATCAGAAATTCGTATTCATGTAACTTACATTGTAGCAAAATATACACGGCGAGGTTCGCCGCTGACATATATATGCAATGTAGCTTGTCAGAGTGCTTCTCTATGTCAAAGTAAAATGTTTTTAGATGCTGTGCATATGGTTTTGCTGTTTGATGTTACCTAATATTGAAGACGATTGGTACTACCCGAGTTTGGTCTTTTGCCTGAAGGATGTTCAAGCAGATTTAGAAAGGAAATACGTTTCCCCGAGAAGTTCCCAAAATCAGACTTGTGTTGTATCCAGGATCTATTATTCTTCGACCGTCCTCTGCAACTTCTTTTATATTTTGCCATCAATGGTGCAGAACAAACAAGAATGCAGAATTGCATGAGATGGCATTCGTCAGTGCGATCCAAAGTTCACTTAGTGAGATTACTGGACACGGCGTTATCGTCAACTCACCACTGGCTTCATCTAGTTGTCCACAAATACAGGCATGACACACTGATAGGTCATCGCTGTGTGACACGTCGTCATCATCGACCTCAGAACATCTTCCTACAATCACTGATTCTCTTTTACCATCACCTGTCGGCACCCAAGTTATTAGCTAATTTCGGAAAACTGGCGTCTTCAAATGTTGGAAGAACATCAGGCAACAATCCAATGCATGGATATCAAGTCTTAATAGTAATGCCATTGCTAAAATACGCTGGTATATACCTAGCAACGCTTCCTCTTCCTGAAACCCAACAAAAGAGGATATCTCTTTTTGATGGGTGGGACACAAAGCATGATTGTTGGTACCTTACAGCCAAGGTCAGCCCAGGACTCACTTAATGGATGGACCTGCCACATAAGGACATACCCTGCCAAGATGACACGCATCAGTGGAATAATAATAATAATAATAATTTATTTGATTTAAAGTGCTAAAATAATGGTGCATACATTTTCTAAGCACTGTACATAATATTAAATGAGTACATTAAAAGTGGTGATTTCATGAGGATAAAAAACAGTTTAAAAACATCCGGAAAATATCAATATTTAAAACATGTATGGCCTACTCTGAATATGTTAGGATAAAAAGATGAGTTTTGAGTTTACTCTTAAAAGTGTTTAGCACAGTGACATCACGTAACCAGCTTGGAAGGGCGTTCCACAGCCCCGCGGCCCGGACACACAGAGATCGATCCCCGAAGACCCCATTTGAACGTGGGATGGCAAGGAGCCAAGGGTCATCCGAGGACCGAAGTCTGCGGCCGGGCGCACGGAGACTGAGAAGTTCCTTCATATACTGTGGGCTCTCCTCATGATGGATGACCTTGTGGGTTGTGAGAAGAACTTTGTAGTCGATACGTGATGTCACCGGCAACCAATGAAGAGATTTTAAAATAGGGGTTATGTGCTCTCTCTTTTTGGACCTGGTTAAGAGGCGAGCACTAGCATTTTGTGCTTTTTGAAGGCGCTGGATTTCACAGCCCGGTAATCCGAGCAAAAGACCGTTTTGGAAATCCAGGCGAGATGTTATTAGCGCATTTATTACTCTGGCACAGGTGGTATTGTCCAGGTATCGTCTGATCTTTGCTATTCTATGGATCTGATAGTAAACCCCCCTCACCACTTGGGACACCTGTTGTGACATAGACATGTTTGCATCAAAAACAGCACCAAGATTTCGAACCTGAGATGAGGGAGTAACAGAGGATGATCCGATCTGGATTGAAGGAAGTGGCTCAAGTCTTGACAGCTTTCTCTTCGACGCAATGATGAGGAATTCAGTTTTATCATCATTGCCCTTGGAAGGACACCGGCCATGAAAGACACCAGACTCCCGAATTCAGGGCCTGATACACAATTATTGAAAATAATGACAATTCTTCGAGATTCTGCGCCAATTTGGTCCAGTCTGTTCTGAAGAGGATACGGACCTGTTGGTCACATTTCTGTAGCTGCGTCTTATTGTGACCATATTTCGTTTTGTTACAGAAACAAAAACTCATAACAATTCCTTGAACTGGATTCTGGTGTTGTATTGTTGTGTGATCGTTCATTGTTCTCTGTAATAAAGCGCATTGTATTTCAAGAGATTTTTTTTATCATTTTTACAATTTTGGGATTCGGAAGTCACCGGGGTTAGTCGGTGCAATGCCACATCGAAGATTACTAATTCCACCTCGAGTAAAGGGAATCATTTTACCAAGGAAACTCGGCGACAATTCATATGCATGTAAGTTATTAATATTTGAATTATGGTCGATTGCCTGGAACAACAAAAACAACGGTGGCAGCAACAGCATGAACAACGACGACGACGACGACGACGACGACGACGACGACGTCGAAAATGCTTTGCCAAAGTCAGATATGGATACGCGTCCAGTAATACAATATCAATTGGTAATTAGATCCTTTTACATAAAACACAAGCGTCTGCTATTGTTGTCCACGTAATTATCTCATGATACTATTTCTCGTAATGATCGCGGAGAAATATTCCTTATTTGACTTCTTTGTTGGGATAGATGGAGCCGGGCCGTGACGTAAAACTGGAGCTAATTTTGATGCAATTCCTCGCGGGTGATCTCTAGCTCTTCAAGCCCCCCTTGGCTTAGGGGGAGTCACCACCTGACAGATTTGTTTTAATATGCAATCCACTCTGAAGGGGAATAATGGGAATGGGCCAGCCTGCTTACTAATGAGAGAAGTTATCCTGAATTTTCATATCTACACCGGTTGAACCAGTCGGCCATTTTCAAGATGTCGGGCCGGGATTTTCGTGTATACGTTTGTGTTTTTAAAATTCAATCTACATGAGCTTTATCTCATGCAACGGTATGACTGAAAAACTTGGAACTCTAAGATTATTCCACTGAAATCAGATAGTCAATAGGTTCTGCCAAGTGTGAGAACAGTGTCTGTTTGCAATACAGTAAAGGCTTCTTCGTCACACCTAAAGCAACTGCAAAAGGTTCTCCTTAAGGATTCAAGAAAATAGTACATGTCGTGCACTAGCTTTTTTCCATTTTAAAACAGAGCTTCAAGACTTAGGTTATCAACCAAGTCTATTTCTCGCCCACAACTGGGCGTTCCTTCAAACAAAATTAATCACGTTACATGAGTTGACATCTTCGCCCCTATGTTATTGTTTACCAATCTGTTCCCTTCGAACGCAGCGGGACATCACCATCGGAGACACAGGACAACCGAACCACGCTGTCAAGTATAATAACATCATGATGATTACAGATGCGCACATTGTCTTATGTGTCAAATATATTCATAGTCCAGTATTCATCCTTGTAATATGTCTTTCATAAAGGTCAGCAGCTTCACTTCTCCGTATCTCCTTGTTCTTGCAATGAGACAATGCAGCAATGTTAAGACAATATAGATCCTAGTGTGATTCTTATTGCTTTAGACACAGGACAGTAATATCTTCCTTTGATCATCAATAATGTCACGACCGGGAAAGCTTATTTGGAGCAAATCGTTATTTTGTCACCAGTGGGGTGTGGGGCAGAACCCCAACAAAGATAATATAGCATGTTGTTTTCTTCTTTAGTCTCTCACAAAATTCGCATTCTAGATAATTCCAGGGCCGTTCTCTTACTCGCTTCTCCTTGCCTCACTAAAGATTAAGATTGTAAATACTAATGTATACCGCTTTTATGTTCCTCTTTGCATAATTTTTTGCTACAGAAATGTGAGCATAAATGCGGGTTGACCATCTCTGATCACTCAAAGGTAACTTTCTCAGTCAAGACCCCCACAAACTCACGCCGACATTTCTGGATTTCCTCGTAAAGTATAGAATTATCGCTAACCATCTCTAGCCATTTAGCCATGTAACTCAAGAAGGCTAATTGTCCCTCAAAGATAATAGTTTATTTGCACGCAGTGGGATTGTCACTTTATAATATGATTTCACGGCAGTTTCATTAAAAGCGTGAGGATAATTATACACAATCTACAGCATGACATTCTATCATGACAGCGATCTTACACCGAAGTAAAAAGACCTTTTAAAACAAAAGCCACGCTAGGGTCAGGCATGGAGATTTCTTGTCGTAATGGCGGCGCGATAATCTGATATGGGCATTCCCTGCCTCGCCCGCAGCTTCGGGCAGCCCATGGCGAAAATACATGCGCCAGTTTCCCGCGATCGGAACTGCTTTTCTCGAACTAACCGCCCCTTAATAAGACAAGGGGGCGATAATAAGCCAAACATCAACTGAAAGTGACTGTTTTCCCCTAGCAGACACCTAAGCCATCATCCCAGCACCTCCTGGTGTCATGAGGCTTTGTCTACCTGTCATAGGACCAGTTCAGATTCCAGTATTTCGCCACATAATTAAAACTTCTCCGTCAGGTGAAAAATTGAATTTGGACAATTCTTTGTAGTGTTATAACTCGCGGCTACCGCTCCACGGAAACAGATGACGTTCACGACTTTTTGAACCCTTGATAATTGTGAGAAAATGGCTGAGTGAAAATGACGGATAGTTATCTTAAACGACGTTTTGTGCCAGGTTTTGAAAATGTTGACGTTTTTGACGCTCTTAGTCGGTAATTGCATAGTCCGCCGGCGCCCAGTACTTTTGTTTCAAAGAATTTTGACTCTGGTTTTAGATGAGCATCGAGATATTGAATTTGTTGAATAAATTTGCATGTTTTCATTAAATTTCCCTTTAGGGTTCGCGTTGATGTCTTAACTACCTAACTGGCACGTCTGGTGTCAACCCAGTCTCTAATCCGGACAAACAAATGCATGAATGTATTGAAGATGTTGTACTAGAGTTGATGATTTCTGTCACTATGCAAGTCCTTACGCCAAAACATAAAATAACAATTAAGCGAGATCGTGAAGTCGTGGTAGAGGAGGTGAACTTTAGAAAACATGAACATGTGTTGTGTGTTTCCCAAATTTAATAACTTAACCAGCAAAGAATTGTTTCAATTGAGCAAAAAATGATTCTGGTAAGCTTACGCTGTAGACGGCGTCCGACAAAAGAAACTGGGTTTGTCCGACATTAGATCACAAAAACAGCATTATGCGTAAATCGCTTTGAGTGATTGGCTCACTGAAATGTGTAGTAGTTTTTGTCGTTGTGGGGTTGACCCACAGGCAGTGTACACGAGTTAAACTTACTAGAGTAGATGCACTTACTCTAAGGTATATGCAAGTAAGGTGTCCATCTTACATCATGTGGATGTATATCCTCCGTCCCTGTGGACACAGATGGTTAATATTGGCCAACATGAATATACTGCGGAAGTTGGAGAATAGATTAGATGTTAGCTAGGTTATTAACCGAGGGAAGATGCGTGCAAACTTTGGCCAATATTTGATAAGAACCGCTGTGTCTTCGTGTTTACATCCTCGACGCACAAAACATACCCGATCATGGCTTGGCAATTATACCCTTCATTTATGAAAAACACTATAGAAGCTGGCGCGGCTCAGAAATCGATCTCTACCACAGGAAATCACCACATCCCTTCACTGCGATCAACAGAGGTCCCCGCGGTGCGCCCATAATAGTCGCGCTAGTAATTAATAGATTTAATTAAGGGGGGTCATCGGTGACACGATCCCGCGGATAATGCAAGCAGAATTTGAATTGGAGGATCTTATGTAATTGAATCGTTAAAGGCAAGGGAGTTAGGTTGGCGAACTCGGGATTAGGGTGGATATTCTAAAATGGATGATTGAAGCGTCTTTGATCCCCGTTGGGAAACAGAACAGGCCCAGACGTAATAGTATTGATCTTTGCTTTCGGATTTATTTTTCGATGGTGTTTAATACGTAATAAGTTTTTGTCATTTCGCGAGTTAATTGATTGCAATAATTTGGGTGGTGACAGAAAGTGAAAACACTGACAAATGACACCAGGGATAGCCAAGCAACATAACATTCTCCTTTTTGTTAGGATTGAGTTTGAAATCACCTGAATATTGGCCTAGTATCAATCTGTCCATCATTTTTCAAAATATAAACACAAATTTCAGTCAGAAAAAGAATGGAAGGCGAATTGAATCAAGCAATGCATGCATGTACAGAATCAACATGTGCTGAAAGTTTGAAAGGCAAAATACACCATGAAGGCTCGCGTCTGTTCATTTATAATTTGCTTCATTATAACGTGGCCACCCACAATACCATAACAATCATTCCATGATGGACCGGGATACGTGGTACGTGAGGCCTACATCAGTCTGTTTTAGGCTACAGATGATAGTTTCCTTGTTACAAATGGTGAGCCAGTCAAAGTGTTCTTAAGACCATCCTTCAAATACTTCGAAATCTCCATACCTATTATGATGTCTTTTGCCCTGTTAAAATGCTTTGTATTCGTGCATAACATCGATGGCAGCTCTTCGATAGACAACACGACATCTCTCTATACTATTAACAATATACATGTAATTCAATAAATTTGGCCTAAATACATACTGTAGGATTGTAATAAGATTATTTTATATGAAGACAATTGACTCTAAGGTCGGGCTAGCACTAGATGATTGTGCTAATTTATATGACTGCGCATGAAAATAATTCCCGCAAACTTTCGCCTCATCAAATCGTGGGTGTTTTCCTTCCATCTGTAACGGCTGAACATACGAGACGGAGGTGTTGAGAAAACACGGATCGGAAACATGCAGAAGCAGAGGCTGGATGCCTTCCGCTGTAAAATCTCCATCTCCATCTCATATTCAATCCGGCTCTCTTTCATGTCATTATACTGTTGCACGGATCCATTCCAAAGACAACCAGGTTTTGTGTGACCCATAGTAACTGAGCATCTGTCCAGCAACCCAGAGAACATCAGTATAGAACTTTCGACCCCACCATGTCCATGGCATCTATAGGGCTACTACAGGGGGCATAGGATAAACGACTAAGCATTGTCTTAACTTTTTCCGAACTTCTTTCGAAGAATTATTAGAAACAATGAGTCAAAGGACGAAAGGGCGGGGAAAGGTCTACGACGCAATTCTGAAATCACGCTGGGCCATTCACAAAAATAAATGCATTTCAAAATGGCCGAAGCCTCCTCAAAATCTACCCATAGAAGTTGTAATTATTTCTTGAAATTCGAACAATGAACTAACATACGTATTTATCACCAGAACCCGACCACTCTGTCCAACTGTGAGCCATTATCATCCAAATGCTTGCGATATCCAAACTTGGTATGAATCAGGCTCCAACTCCAGCATCCTGCCTGTGGGGGCCGGCAAGCACAGGCCTCATCCGACGCGCTGCAATAGACAGTACCCCACCGAGAGATAGAACTCCTCATTGAATTTTAACGCGGCGCACACAGAGACGTTTTAATTAATTTTCTAATTACAGGGTTGTCTTTACGTGGTTGTATCGTTCTTCTAGTGGTTTACATTACTGCCCCAGGGCCTCACCAACATGACAGATTTTTTTAACCATGGATGAGTCGGCTAGGGATCCAAAGGAAACAATAGTAGCAGAAACGTTAAAGGACTTTCGCATCCCTTGAAGCCCTTTTCGGTGATTAGGAGATTCGTCTTCCTGAAGTCATTTCCTTTCGCTATACCGTTTACCGATACAGCCTTTGGTTGATGGTAAGTTATGATTTGGACGTCAGGGTATAAATGTTTGATGGAGTTATGTAGTTCGTGACATCAAGAGGACGATAATTGATTATGTGGATTTTGCATGGTTTTGATGGCGATTAAACTTTGATAGGTTATTTTCCCTCAGAATACATACCTGGAATAATCAGGTTTCCTTCCTTGAGAACGTCCATCATAGCTATCGAATACCTTAAACCTACTATCACACGGGGATGTCTTTTGGCACACTTCTGGTAAAGTTCTGTTGACTTTATCTTGACCACTAGCTTTGCTCACGTGTTTACGTAAGTGACGTGGCCCTGTGGAATGCTCGGCCAAACATGAATACAGACATATTCCCCTCAGAATAACAATAACGTAATCTGAATAGTGTGATGACGTCATATGTCCAGCAACCAATCGGGAGAGGGATAGTTCTTCTTGCCAGCATAATCGTCGTCACAGGAATAAAATAGAGATTACCAAGAGAATTCTACGTAATCTTACCTTATTTTCACTTGCGTTAGTTTCAATTGACGACGTGCTTTTCTTTCATTGATGATTTACTGTTTGACACTGCGTGCCTCAAAGTCTGCAAAAAGAAAAATGAATTTTTGTGTTTATGAATTCAATGTCGTACCGGTAATATCAGTAAGCCATCGAATTTAGCTTTCCATACCTTTTCCGAATCGAGGAAGATTTAATCTTCTGAATATGGCACTTTGAAAGATCAAATTATTGTTGTGTTTGCATCTCTTTAGCCATTGAATAATCGAGTTCCTTGGGTGACTTTGCAATTTTTATACCTGGCTTTAACAGATATCGTCTCCTAACCCACACATATATCGTAATAACAAACAAAGCAAAGACAATTGTTTAGTTCACTGGACGAAAAAAAAACATTCTTGCCATGATCGTTCTTCCCATTAACAACTGTTTACATGTACCATGAGATATGAGCTGAACATTTTAAAAGATATGAAAGGAAAACAACTCGGTTGAATTTATTCCATTTAACTAAAATTAACCATGAAGCAAGCTAATAGCATCTATAACCCTGCCCCCCCCCCCCTTATGGGAGGATCCTCCGTGATAACGACCTCTGCGGCAAACTCCTTTTCGGCGCGCATTCGCTTGATGAGGGGCGGTCCTTCCGGGTAGAGTTTTTTCCGATCACCTGGTTCAGTCATTGTAAGGTCCCCAGGCCCTCTGTGGGCTCCTGGACACCGCGGACAACCCTTTGTAGCAGTCCCTGGGACAGTCAGCGGGACTCAGCAGCCGTTGTGTCACCGTCTGTCAGTCACCCCATAAGCGCATATTTCCCACACCCTACGGTCTAATTAAATTCATTTCAATTGTATCGTTCATGTTGATTACCCACTTTGTTCAGGAGCAACAGGTTTGGCTTCCGACTTGGTCGTAGGGTCTTGACATTGCGCAGTAAGCAGTCATTGTAACATAAGTTTTTCTCCTCAAGAAAATCGAAATGTTACTTACACCTGTCTTGAGAATCAACGCATTGATTTTTTATAATTGATCCGTAGCCACAACGTAATGATTTTCAATAGATTAGAAATCACTGATTGATTCAGATTTTACACTCCTTGGTCTTGTTTTTTTCTTCAATAACCTTATGATTTGATCATTGACTCCAGGGCAAACGTTCTGTACATGCATGAAAACGAAATCATGTCGAAAATATTCGGGTTGACGAAAACATGGCTTATTACGTTTCCCCTAACCTGGAATTCAGGCCCACGAGCCGGCCCAATTCAAAGTCTATTGTCTTTAAACAAAGCCCGCTCGCACCTTGGCCAAAATCCCTATTGTTCTACTGTCTTATCAAAACCTTATCAGGGTAAATCTTGATAACATCGACCCCCACGAAGCAGCTGATGGGAGTCGATAGGCCGAAACCGTCGAGGCCAAAGAAATATATTGCTTTTTTGCCCCAGGAAGTTTTTATTTTCCACGAAGTTGAAACCTTGTGATGAAGGAATGGAACTTAACGGGTCACTATTGTAAACAAAGCGCAGCCTGGCGATGTTAGCACCTGAGCTTAAAACTACGCCTGCGGTCCTTCCCTAAAGTCTACCTGTATATATTTTATTTCTCATTAACTAATTATTCATCATTAGCAGTAATTATTATGAAATCTCTGTATATATTCATATTCTCTGACAGCTGAACAGCTGGGGCTCTTGGCTGGAGCCGAACAGTGAGCAACTAATGAAACAGAATAATCATATGAATAACGCACTTAACCGTTTGGTTCAAATTTCATTCCGTGTTTAAAAAAAAACAAAACAGTCTGGCCATAAAAATTGGTTATGCGCAGGTCCAGATTAGAATTTCGAATAATGAACTGAATAAAAATTTGGTTCATCGCTTTGAAAATGTCGAAAATATCATTACATGACTGCAATTCACTTTCAAAGGCGAGTAATGTCGGAAATTTATCGTATTCAATACAAGGTCATATTGGTTAAGGAAATATCCCTCCGTCATTGGCAGCAGTGATGATTTGCGACCTTATAAATGTTACCAATTCTGTCAAACGTTCAAGGAGGCAAATGATGAAACTAATCCCCAAAACGTGATTTGGACAAAGACGGATAATGATGGTGTGACCTTATAAATCAGGAATGGTAACTATAGTGAGGAAAAGAAGCCTGGTTATTTCGCATAATTTGCTTGTTATTGACTCAATTCCGAGTCTATTTCGGAGAGCTGGCGTCTTATATTGGGATTATTGCGCTGAATATCCTTGATTGGGGTATAAATCTTTAGTCTTGTCTAATACTGGACACGTCACTATAATAAGAAGCGCCTGACGGGAGGTATTTAATTAAGGACGATCTCGAGATGGAAGAGGGGTGGCGGGGGTTCCGACTCAAACTCGCGCTAGGGTTCTTAAAAACTCCTCGTCAGAAGCACAGACCGGGAATCTCCACGGGTAGCCCCTTTTGCAGAAGCTCCCCGGCAAAAACAAATGATGCTTTTAATACCGGAAAAATTCTCATTTCCATGGTGACGATATACGAATGTTGGCGCGCAGTGCTAGAAATGTCACTCCGTAAAGGCGGAACAATACATTTGGCTCCTTAGCGCGCGGTAGGGGTGTGATACGTCCCACCGTGCCTTAATGGAGCTAGATGCGAGCTCTTTGATGGATGAGAAGCTGGATTGACGGGAAAACCTCCCTATAACATTCTAAATGATTTCTTTGCTATTAAACCAGCAAAGACGTCATGAGATTGTGCGATTGATGGCTAAGCTTTCATTAAATACCCCTGAAGTTGCTTCGATCAAATTCTCGGCGCGCTCGAGGCGGGTCCCGGCTATGACAACGCGTCGAAAGCATCCAATAAACGCCGGTTAATGTTCTAACCCATGTTGCGAAAGTTTATTAGTGATTTTAAATGACTGTTTTTGAGCTTGGTTATATTCATTTTGGCATTCAGTTAATCATGGTTACCCAGGGTTGCATTTGGTAACTCCAAGAACTAAAAGCAAAAGATTTCGCCGTCCAAGAAATTATCACTTTACATTTGTGGTAGAGGACATTTTAGAGAGAGAAACAGCGAGACGATTTGTTTCCACGGAGTATATTGATTTCTTGCCTCAAAGACGCGTGTTCCTTTTGGAAATTACGATCCAAAAGTACCTACCGATATTGAATGATGACAAGAAATCCATCATACGTTACTATAGAAACCGAATCAAGAACACAACGGATATGTTAGGACTTGTAACTATGCAAAATTAAATTCTTATTCAAATATATACCAGTAGCAGAATTCTTCTTGTACATACTTCACTTTTCTTGCGACATATTGCGTCAAAATACGAAAATTGGCATTATTCTATCTCAGCGGATCTTACGCGTATGAAAATAAAACTTCCGAGTTTCAATCTAGTTAATAACAGTGAAGATTTCTAAGGTAGATGAGTGCAAAGTGTCTGTTTCATTAACATAGGTCTTTGGGTGCACTTCAGGTAAAATTAAATCCTTCGTGATATTGCTTCACAGGGTACTAAATACTTGGAATGTGAACTCATTACCTTCGACCAGAGTTGATAGATTTCTTATACTTATTGATGAAGGTAGGATATTTTTATGAATTAAAGTCTACGGAGTGAGACATATTTTATATCAACCAAAGAGGTAATGGTTACCACGACAACACATTATGCGAGTCAGCTCGGGAGCCAAATTTCTGTGGTGTTACTCAAGAAACTATTGCTCAGTGAGTCCATCGTAACCTGTGCTGATCAATAATTGTTCTGGTGGAAAAGGTTACACGAATGCTGGGGGCTCATTCCTGTTGAACTTTATTCTCAAGAGAAACGCCATATATCTCCACTTCTGCTGCATACAACGATCACAGGTCATATAAAACAAACTCTCTCGTAGAGAGATACTCTCTTTGCGCTCTTTTACAATGTGAGTCGATAAGAGAATGCCGCTGAAATTCCCCCAGCTGTCAGGAATCGGGATAGGGCCTTGTCAGTTACCACCTTTCCGCCTCGCCATTTGAGACCCAACACAGTCTCATTGGCCTAAAACCATCAGCCGATTGGTGATTATCAATATTGGAAAGAAAATACAAATGGAAATCATAATTGCAATGATATAAAGCAATGCGAATTGGCCCTCCTGCCGTCTCCGTTAGAAGAGACAAGGATTTGAAGGATGCTCCCAGTACGCCGCTGCGGGCCTAACTGCCTGCTCACTGTCTTGCCCCGCCTAAAATGTCCGGTTCGGACCGGAACTAAAGTAACAATTATTACAATTTGCCAGCAGTGACAAACAATTAAGCTGAGTAGATTGCAGGATGTACATTTTGATTAGCTACGCGTCCAGCTGGTCCTCAAATATTGAAATCAATCAATAAAAAATGTTTTTTCTCGCCGGTCATGGGAGACGTTGCATCATTTCAAAGGAAACGCACGCCCGTTTCAAAAAGGCTAGGTGTAAAATGTCCAAAATAGACCTCTTATGTTCCTAGGAACATCTCTGGATGCATCCTCCCGAAAAGTTCGGGGGTTTCCGAAGAATCATCAAAATCGAGAATAACGCGCCGGAAGCGTGTTGAAAAAGGGTAAATATCAACAAGGATGCGTACTGAACACCCGACAAGCCGGCCTGCATCTTTCGTGCGGGATATACTTTCGACTACAGACAATTCCTGATACCCTCATACAGTAAAATCACTGCTCCCCTAGCAACAAAAAAATAGTCACGCAATCGCAAAATAAGATTCTAATCTGGCTAAAAAATAAAATTTCTTGAGATGAAGCAATCCGACCAATGCTTGACCGATGGATTAAAACAATATACGAAGATGGGATCATCCTAGGAAGCGTTTTGCTGGCCCTAGCAATCTTTGTCTAGCTGCAGGTGGTTTATGCGCTGGAACATGCGATGTCAAAGCCGCCCGAGACGCAAGCAGCCCTCAATCAGCCTGACCGCATTCGCACGTGCGGCGTCGCAACTGCGTCGACGAAATGAAAAGGGAACGCCGCTCTATACGCTTACTGTCTCAAAATAGCAAAGTTAATTAAAGGCAATCTTCTTATAAGCTCCATGACCTTCTATCCATGATCGGCTGCTGAGAATTATGCTGTAGCTTCAATGGCTTAAGGCTGACAATACCATGTCTTAAGTGGCTGGCGGATCGAAGATCAGTCGATGTTTCGAAGACAAACATTATTGAGAGACGGCTAATACTTTGATTAAAAATTCATTCTGCGCAGGAGAATAGATTAAACGGGAATGCTCACGTAGATATTTTTGTGTGTGAATAGGGACAATAGTAAGCAAATTTGTTACACGGCGGTTTTCGTGATGGCCGCCATCATTAGCGGCGTAACACAATAAGTAACGGACGCAGCACGCCGGATATGCTTCCGCTCGCCAATGTACTAATTAGTTCCCGCTCAAAAACCTTGGTGTAGCAAAGTTTGATTTTCTTTGCGAGTAAATCAGCTGGCAATGTGGTGAATGTTGGGTAAGTCGTGCGTGCAGTGCAAACTGAAAGAACTCTGGGGCCGTATCAATATTGAAGAGTATGCCTCAGAACGAATTCCCGTGCTACAGCAAATTTTTGCAAATCCATGCTCAGACAACTTCCCATGGCGAACGAAGTGGCTTAATCAATTTTGAATCTACAGAAAATTATATCATTCGTACATGCATGTACATAGTAGCTTTGATAACACATGCCCCCAACGAGCATTGAAAAGAGTGTAGTTTCATGATGGCAAACCTCTGAGAAAGCCTTGCTCGAAAATAGCTGCGTTTTCTTGGTTGGAACCTGTTTGATTTACATGTCATCAAATGTCAACAAATAATCAAAATTATCATCAAATTTCATATGATTCTGTCGTATGAATTAAGCATCATTGACCCAAATTGTTTTGATCCGTCATCCGGAACAACTCGAAAATATTCCGGGAATGAAGATTTCATGAATCGTGAGTGTCTGATTTTATTCACAATAAACTGACATTATTATTACCTTGCGTAGTTGTTAAAGAATGTATAAACAGAAGAAAAAATAACTTCATCCCATTTCGCTCCCAAATAAAACCATTCTGCCCAGCTGCATCGTTCCTGTCAATTGTCGTAAAGGATCGAAAAATCTCGAAATTGGTCAATCTTCCAATTCTCACAAAACCCTAGAATTAGATGTAACACTACACAATGTGAAATTTATTGGCCTCCATTGCCTAACAAAACCGTTTCGTTTACCAAATTACTGGGTGCCAAAACTGATTGTGGACCAGTGTCATATTTTTACACGCAGGCGGTTGAAGAATAAGAAAACGGATGAAAATCATTGCCTTAAAGATAGCCCTTATTTTGAACCAGATACTGGCATCTACGGAATGCAACATTTAAAATCATTAACCAATAACTCCGTTATTATTATATTGCGCAAATAAAGGGGAAATTAATGACCATTGGGCCCGCGAGTTCAGCTGTCACAAGGACCGCTTTAGCCAAAGGGCTGCGGTTATCTAACTGCGGCAATCGAGGCAACCACCTACGGAGAAGGGTTTGGTCGGCCCAGTAGGACCCGTGAAGGAGAATGCGGCGTGGCCACGGTTGGTATGCGCCCGGTGCGCCCGCAGAAAGGGCACCGGCTAATCGTGGAAGAAACTCGGCTTGAACTGATTTCTCTCGACAAAGCATCTCGGTTGGACACGGAGAATTCCGAGGCGGTTACTATTCTTGCTCCCTGTTTTGTTTTCATAATGTTTTATTTAGACCAGCTTTCGATTTGGGTCCGTTTGTGTTATGATGTATAGGAATATTACGATGCATCTGATCCTAAGAATAACCTGGAGTCGTTACACTTTGAGGTCGAAATTTCACTTTAATTGGTCAACTGTAACGGTTTGCGAGCAATCGATTTGAATTTGGAATGTTGGGATAATGCGGATATGTAACTTGGATAATGTCGAATAAGACAAACACGTCATATTACAGCTTCGATTTCTTTCAAGAAGACTACGATAATGCCAAAAAGTCGATTGAAACATGTGATTAATTGGACGCTGCAGACGAAGAAGTCTGACAATTCTATGGATAGATTATGTTAGTTTTGCAAGGCCACATTAATGTACTTTATTTCTCTCTCAGCAGCATGCGTCTATACACACGTAAACATACCTTACATACAGGCTGAATATCTATCGCCCCTCACCATTGTACCTATAATGACATATTCCAAGAAAAGGATTCTTCTTATTAGAAGAAAACCACGGGCTTGCTGTTTTATTGATGTCAATACAGAATGTTCTTGTTGTGATCTGCGGATGTGACATGTATGAGGCTGTCACAAGCGTAGGCTGTACTGGTACATATACGTATACACACATTCATGCACGTACACTCTCAAAAGTAAAGGTTTTTGAAAAACCTTATGAATTTTCGACCAACACAAATATGCACATCAGGCCGTATAGGTTTTCTAACGAAGTGAAAAACTGGTAGAGGTTTTTCGCTTCGACAGAAATAGAAAATAGCGGGAGAAATCGATGTATAGAATGATGAAGCCCGATTCCTTTCACTGAGAACAATGCTTATTAGGTGTTGACGGATAGCTGAAATTACGCGAGGGCTTTCTCTTCCCGCGTTTAACGCAGTTTAATTTCACGAATACTTCCCCAGATTCGTACAAGAGTAACTTCAGACCAATCACCATCAGCGCTTCGGACGGGAAGGAGAATATTGCTTTGAAAACTCTGGCGTCTGTAAAACAAGGAATGAATTGAAAAAGTGAAGAAATGAAAAAGCACTAGAATGGAAAAGTGGAGATGTTAGCTTATGTAGGCGACACCTGTTTGAACTATCAATCGGCGTCCTGCGATCACGGCCCTCTATCGTCATGTGCAGGTTTACGAGACTGCAGACCAGACATTGCTGACCTGCTGAAGTCCTCTTCTGCAGACCAGAATCCGTCACTGGTCGAATTCCATTCCATTTCTGCTTCATTTCTTATTTCCAGTTTTACAGACGGCCTGGAAATTGTCCGCAATGACTGGAACCCAAGCCACGTCCGTCATTTTCATGATTAGCTCTGCTGCTGCTCAGCCGCTGTTTCTCCCTGCGTAAAATTACTTCTCCCGTCGCGAAATTATCCCTATTTATGCGCGGGCATTGCGCAGTAATCTCGACACAGCGGGCTCGGGAGGCAACATAACCAAACCATCCACTCGCAGGCACTTCGGATTCGCTTACCGTGATTCTACACGAATCTTTCAAGTACTTTTAACCTCTTGAAAACATTCGAGTCAAAATCTACCTCACAAAAACACGCTGTTTGTTTTCTTGACCAATTTCCCTATGGAAAAGTCTTGCAAAAAGCATCCAAACTTTCTATATTAATATAATCAAAATGACTTCGAAAATACACAAGTCTTCTAATTGAGGTTTCTTGCGTATGGTAACTCTCCGTGTCTACGATTCATGTAGATTATGTGTTGCAAGCTGCTACCTTGCCGAGCTGCACTGGGCTAACCCCGGCGGCAGTGACGGGTCGATTTGAAACTCCGCAGTACCTCCCCGAGAATCGCGGCAGGGCCGGCTGGGGCTGCTGAGGGCTAAATCCAGCAACAGAGATGCGGTGGGCAGAGATTTAAAGAAACTCCTGGAGAAGTTAATGATAGCGGTAAAAATTTACGGTACATCACCGTGGATTTGCTCAGAGGCGAATTGATTACACTTTAACTGTCGTAGAATAACTAAATGGGCAAGCATCGCCTTTGTTTTGGACTTTTGAAATAAAATAAAATTCGCATCGTTTAACAGTTACATCACCAGCGGGGTAAATAGTCAAAAAAACAAACAAACAAACTGAAATGGTCGGTGGAGGAATTAAGGTTTTAACTCCAATGTTTTCAAGAGTTTAAATGATAAAATGTTTTGAGGAGAAGTAACCAAAGTTTCAAGGGACTGGTGAATGTTGAAAGCATCAATGTGTACAATTCAGTTTTTTTTATTGGTTAATCTCATCCTTATCGCTTTTCCGTTGCTCACTCTCGTCAAACTGAAACTCTGACAGCACGTCTCACCTCACCCGGCGAAGCCCAAGCAATGTTTATCATCCAAACATTGGCGAAAGTTCAACAATGGCCTCCGTAATGGCAGTTATGTTTTTAAAGTCGTTCCCCGGGTGCTCCGCAAGCAGAGGTGGTCTGCAGCTAACCCTTTCGCTCAGGGCTCCCTCTAATTACAGCCTGGCGAGACGAATGTCGTGTTTACGAACCCGCGGGTGGCTAGTGCCTTCCCAGTGCTCTGGTAGTAAACGTAAACCTTCCCGCAGTGCACAAATGGACCTAATTTAACACTTTTCACAACTGACAAAATATTGACTTTTTGACAACAGTATCCCGACGAGATTTCATGATTTGAATGTAGTGAGTCTCAGGTTTCATTTCGGAATGTGAATTCGTGGATTCTGTGGTGTTATACTATTCCAGTCCAATACATTCTTCATTGATGTAATTGTGTGTAAAGGTCTTCATTGAATTCTTTACCGTTAATAAAGGACCTACCTCAACGCTATTTAAGCTTTAGTTGCTGCTGTTTGAGAGAATGATTTACCACATGAGTCCGAAGAAGCCAATTGAAGGCTATATGAAGTGTCGGTAGGATTAGTTGGAGTAGCAAAATAGCCATGATGTTTCGAAAGCGGCGCGTGGTAGTTTTAAAAGCATTGTTCCTAATAGTTTCACTAACTGATAACGAAGAGCCACATTGTGTTAAAAACATATAGAAAATATATGCCCATCTATTACTCTCAAATAATATAAGTATAGCATAGAGTGTAACTGAATGATAGCACTACACCATTTTCTCTGAATAAGAGTAACCTTATAATGTAATGTTTTCATTGATAACTCGTTCACGTATATGGTTCGCGTCAACTTGACTCATGGGGTCAAAGTTCACACCATGGGATTAAACAGCAGTCACCAGGGAGCGGTCTGGGCGCCGTGGAGGTCCGCCACGTGATCCAATGGCTGTCAATTACAGATTTGACGATGATTGACACTCGCCCAGAGTTGGCCTCAAGAGAGCAACTTTCAGGAGATAGCAATCTCAAATGCTGGAAATATTGAGGCAATTGACATGCGAGATTGTTTTTCTTATTTTCTTCAAGTAGGTTTTGTTGTCCTTGACAGTACGCCAAAATGAGTCCCCCATCCATATGTTTTTGCGCAAAAAATCTCAAGGAATGCCTGCTTGGTTCCTCAGTTCTGCCGGTATCTCCGTCATGTCAGTTAAAAGTTTTAGGCAGACACAGCACCAACAGGTGTGGGTACAGTGGTGTGATACCAGTGCAGACTCGGGGAGTTCTAATTAGAGCGGGAGAAGCTAGCGTCCCGCCGAGCACCACAAATCTGCTCCGATGAGTTCCCTGGCTGCAGCAAGCGGTTCTCTCTTGCCCGCTGTCGGGCTAATCACCACCCGTAACTTGCCTGACAGGCTAATATTGGTAACCTCGAATATTTTAGATGGGCGCATAGCCCGCATATATTCTTTGGTGCTTCCTAGAAACTTAAAGATGTTATGTTATTTACACATTCTGCAGTGTTTCAAACAAAAGAGAGACGGCCAGCAAAAGTTTTATGAGCCTTTTCAGCCAAAGAACAACGACATGTTAAACAGCCATTTTCCCAGGGAAACAGAAGATTTCGCCCAGCTAATTGTAGTGTTCAAGTTGTAAGTCATGAAAGGTTTTTAATGCACAAAAGGCACGGGCAAAGGGTTTCAGCTGTAACTCTCTCAGCAAAAATAAAAGCGACATTTTGTTAACAATTGGAGGGCTTACAGACGACAATCAACATACACACATTTTTTGACGCTGTTTGATAATGGTAGATAATTTGATAGGCGTGGTGGGTATGACTGTCTAAGAGTATTCACTGAATAATTTCATGATTCGACAAAAACATTATCCGCAACGCCTATCAAATTATCTAGCGAAGCTTTTGTTTGTTGCAAGTACGTGATTTATCACGATTGAAAACAATGTCCATGTAATATGTTGAAGACACAGTTTTTGACTACAATCAGCAGATTGCCGGTTTGTAGACGGGCACAGGGTGGGAAAAACTCTACAACATTTTATCAGATTTTGATGTCGGTTTAGATGGCATTTGATCGAGCCCCCCGATTTCTAAAGAATACTTTCACGGGCAAATATTTCAATAAAAAATATATAAAATTTGGGCACTAACCGTTGAAATCAATTTTGATCAGACCCCCCTCCATCCCCGCACTCACACCGGGCCAAATTTAGTTTGTTAGAACATTGTCTTCCAATACCGACTCGGATTTGTAATATCCTTTGAACGACATCTCCATGATAAATAAACTGATAAGTATATGATTAAACAATTTCGACATGTCCCAATTTGTCAGCTGTCAATTATTTTCGAAAGCGAAAAATAATAAAAAAATTGCTGCTAAAAACATAAAATTACGTATCCTTCCGATATAAATACATACGAATCTAGTTACAGGGCTGTTTTTCAATTGCCGAACCCGTGAGAAAATATGGTAAACAATTAATAACAAAAACCAGCAAATTGAAGTAAAATGAGACATACCATCGTGGAGTATGCCTCCGATAAAACAACACAATAGGCCATAATTGACTATATGATACAAGTATTGATGCACAATAGGGCGACATCTGACTATCGTCATGGTCGCCCAACCTCCCGCCATTTTACGTCCGCTGTATTATTTTTCTCCGAGAGCGTAATATTTTCAGGTAATTTGTATCATTATTTCTAATTGGTATTCAATTAATAGTTTATAAATGATGCGCTGAACTTGGGAAAATTTATTACCGATTGACACTTTTTTCTTTATTTTTAGTCTCTTTTTAGGGAGAAAATGATACGTGCGCCTGGGTCATTTGAACGAGTCTCTCATAATCGAAGATCCTACCAAAACCCATTACAAATCTTTTTTTGGCTCTTTCCAACCCCCAAAAAGTTTTCTAGCCTGAAAGCCCAACTCATTTCATACTAAAACCAACCCCACAATACGTTATTCTGCCCCACACCTTGTAGTACAAGAATTCAGGCCTAGCCCAGTACACGGTCTATTGTCCGTAAACAAAGCCCGCTCGCACTAAAGGGCTAAATCCCCATTGTTCAACAGTCTTATCAAAAGGTTACCAGCGCAAAACGTCATAAAATTAATCCCATTGAACCGCTTTCACGGGGTCAATAAGCCGAAATCGACAAGGGCGAATGAACATAATGCTATCAAAGGCCGAATCAAATTCAAGTTTAGAAAAACCCTTGTTGGTCGAGTGCGGTCGAGCTGAGTGAGAGGAATGACAGGGCTGAGGCTACCTTCATGTAACACCATTAGGCCCACACCATTAGGCCCTGTCGATGTCACAACAATTTCTGGTACTCAACCATAAACTGACCGTTAAGTAATCACAAGTTTACTAGAAATGATTTGAAGACATAGTCAATCATAGTCTCAGTCCAACCATCGATTGGCAAACTATTTCAGTGTTGATTCGCACGATGATTATTTGGCTACAAATCCCTTTTGTGTGTGATAGATAAAACTGGTTGGAGAGAGAGTCAGTCACTGTCAGTCATCACGAAATGGCGTGGATAGATAGTAATTTACACAAACACTTGAATACACCACAAATATTTCCTAGATAAATATCGATTGTTTCTCTAATAAGCCCCCCTCTTAGGAGGGGCTCTTAAGATACACGTGTGTGTGGGAGTATATACTGATTTGATGAGAAATAAAGAGACTAAATATTGTATATCCTACAAACAATTTTTTTTGGTATTTTTCTGAATTAACTCCGTTGAGTTTACCGATTTCTCCGCGATCTTCCGGTGGTGGTTGCTATCCCATTGGTTGAAATTAATTTAAATCTTCATGGGAATTCGCTACATCATATGCCTAAGAAATTGGCCAATTATATTAATATTTTTATCAGAGAAATATCCGTCCTAAATAATGACAGAAAAGGGTGGTTTATTTCAATTTTGTGTCGACATGATCGAGGTCATGTGACATACATAAAAACAAAACAATCGCACACACCCGTCCAAAAAAGGCACTTTAAGAAAAACAAATACGTTTTTCCAGCTTAAAACCACACTGACGACTAAGTTATATTGGTCTACTGCCCAAATCTGAAGTATCAAATTGAATCACAAACTAGAACTAGCTCTATTTAGCTATAGTTGCGAGAAAAATTCGGGTGAGCGACGTACATTCTGTACCCTAGCGGCCAATAATTAAACTACTTTCAGCCGTCTGCTCCGGTCTCGTTAGGGAGTTTTTCCCAAATGTACGCGATGATGACGTGCCCCATTAACAGGACGTAACATCTATTTTAAAATGCGTTTCGAAAGTGAATGCATGAGGACAACCCATTTGTGTCGTATATCACTGGAAACGCCCGATTCCCGTGAATAAGGTCAATCACAATGTATTACATTACCAAAACAAAAATGTGTCGGAAGGAACTATATGGATGGTCCCATCGCACCCCCCCCCCCCTCCAGCAGTATGACACAGAAGGGCTAGTTGACTGTCCACCGGGGGGGTTTGGGGGGAGCTTCCCCCCAACGCACTGGTAAAAACCTATGTCGACGGAGGGGGGTTTGGGGGGTGTCCCCCCATTGTAACAGCTGTAGTTGTTAGAGCTTGCACTTAACATATGCTCGTAGGGGGGTTCGGGGGAGCTCCCCCGACCTAAAGGGGGGCTCACTAAGTTCTTGACTTTACATATTACCAACTACAATAGGATCCACTTTAGTTATCAGAGTGATTCCAGTAGTAAATGTGGGAAAATATTTATTTTCCACTTAGAGTCAATGGATGACATGACTGATGATAGTGCAGTCAATCTCGTGAAATTCTCATCGAGATACACCATTGTTTTTCAGCGATCGTGCTAAGTTCGATTCCGAATCAAGAGATTCAGAGAGGAGATGGTTGTGATTTCACAGTAGGAACCACAGTCTGAACAGCACGCAACTCCATATACAAATACGGACCCCGGGCAGCGCGGCGGACAGGGCGCACGGCCGACACAGAAACGATTGTAACAACGCGCTTTACAAAACGATTGAAAAAAAAACAAGTGAGAAAAAAGAAAATGGCGCCGTGATTTCTATGCATTAACTACAGTTCTTAAATACGCATTTCTTTCTATTTTGAAGCGCGTGATGATCGACACTGCCGTGACTGTGTGAGTCGTTTTGTGTCAAACGGAAGATGCAGTTTTTTTCTCTATTGCAATTGTCCCGGGATTGTCCACAGGCAGGCGAATCCGTGCGAATTTGCAACACGATATCATTCGAATAATGCAGAGTCTACATCTATTTTTCACCTCCTCACAGTTGGAAAATCTGTAGCAATGTTTATGTAGAAAGGATTGTTCATACGCCGCTTTTACAAAGTTTTATGTTTTTAATATTTCAAGGCACTCCCGCCACGATGTCTCTTTTGGTAAAGTTAAGAAAAACAATGAGAACAACACTATGATGCGTGCGCAGCGCTCGGAGCATTTCATGAACGGAAGAGACTGGAGCTCCTGGCGCTTTGTGGGTGCTGAATTTTTAAAGCTTTTGTGGCGGTTATTTTATCAGGAATAATACTTAAAAGTGCGTCAGATGTTTTAGCCAAAGGCATTTTACATGTAAGAGCAATATCGCGGTTTTCGTGAGAATGCTAAATGCGCAATCAACTGTGCACTCACGCTTATTCAATGGATTTATTAGACGTTTTCTTTTGCGTTTAGGAAATAATAAAATGATTATTGTTGATATTTTTTAACAATGCCAAACCGACCGAAGAAAAAAAAGTTTTGAAACTTTACGAATTGATCACCATCAATATTTTCATTTCAGTCGCTGAAAGGTATTCATGTTCATGTACATGTTTTAACAACTAGGCAAACTTATCATTTCCTTGCTACATATGTTTCACAAAACCTATCTGTTGTATGTAAACCAGTGAAATAGATAGTAGAAGATGAATCTCATGCCCTTCTCAAATTACATTATGAGTCTTCAAGAACTTGACGTTGACTCGAAAAACTTTGAACTAACTTTACTGGCATTTGCACAAGGTACTCAAACCCTTCATTTCAGCGTGGACACCCTGACTTCCAAAAATAATGGTAACACAATTAGTATTTGAAATTGAATTGGAATTGGGAACTCAAAAAACAGCATCCGCGAAGTTGACACCACAGCAATCAGCCAAATCAACCATGTCAATTTCATCCCAACAATGCGCATCCCAGACTCGGCACCAGCTTGACAACAAACGGACAAGGCGTTATTTTCTCTCTGGGGTTCACCAATTGTTAATCAACTTTCCTAGATGGATTTATCCTTTGTCACACAATTTCATAATTGTTTCGTAATTTTCCTCTAAATTATCCCGCCTCTTATGACAAGATAATAAGACATCTTAAGTAAATCCATTAAGGGTAATGGTGCGTTGTCCAACTCTAAACAGGCTCCGGGCGACTGGAGATGCCAGGCCGCGCAGGAAAAGTGAGCTGATTTCGCGAGCTGCGCAGAACAGACACGACAGAGAGAGAGATAGAGACTTCGTACAGTCATACAGTTTTAAATTATTTCACATGCTTTAAAATTTACGTTATTTGAGTTTATGTTCACATGTAACACCTTGAGGGCTCCACGCGACTGATGATACTGCCACTAGTTGTCATAGAAAAGCGTGTAAATATTAGAGTTAGTTGCAAGAGCGAGGATCCTTTGGAGTAGGAGGAATAACGTTCTAAGAATAATGACCATCTTAAGTAGATCTACGACTTTTTACGCCTGCAATGATCGAGCATTTACAGATGTTGTTGACGGTAGACCAAATCAGAATTGTGGCCATCTCCTTCTTAGAACAGAGCCTATCTTGAGCAGACTCTCCCTGTCAACTATGACGTCCCATATCACGCATTAATCCCTGATTTAGGGTTATTTTCACACGTCATTAGAAGCTGTGTTCTATCTCCACGGGGGGAGCATTCCCGCCACGTCTTAGAGCTCACGATTTAATTAATATATCGAAAAACATGGGGTGATGATTTTCTGGAGGGATACCCCGTGCAACACGCTGGTTCCCACCAATTTGAGCGTCGGATTTAATGCGCATAAGACAAGTAATATCTCTCTGATCAAAGGCACGATAATGGATCTACTCTAATGATGATTTGGATGACGATTGGGACGACACACGCTGGAGTCAGATGTGGTTGCGAAGGCAATCAATGAAACAGAAAGTAGAAGGAGGGGCGTGGTCTTGAAATGACATTGACAATCTATCATCGCTTTGTAAACATCGCAAAGGTATACTGATGAGTGGTTTGGTTCTTTTCCTAGTGAGTATGTCCCTCATTCCGCTAGAAAACGGCCAGAGAACGACTGGCTAAAACGTCGCAGCCCAACATACTACAGGAAAAGATCAAAAATATATTCTCAGCTATCGTGGTTAAACAATTCCGTGGAATTTCTTTTTTACTTAAAGCGATAGGAAAATCGCCAATCTCTTCCCAGCAGCTACTCGTGTTATGTCTGTAACATCGCTGAGTAGCTGCATCAAATAAATAAATTCACCATACAGGATTTCAATCTTGTGAATTTCACACAAAAGCAGCCTGCGCGCGAAACACTGGATATTTTATTCAATGTGTATTTTGCACACAAAAACCCACCAGGGGTCGCAATTCCACTCACAGCCGGCAGTAAATCGCCCCAAATGAGGTTCCTTTGACGGAATTATTTTCACTCTACATAACGTATACATCATGTTTACTATTATAGAATAACACACGACTTTACCATATTTTATTAATACGTGTTTTTGCCCTTCAAAATACGACAACATCGCAGGAGGCCCGCAGAGTCACGCTAGATGGCGCTATCGCGGCAATTTTGAGTTTTGGATCTGGTGCGGAGTAACTCTTCATTGCAATGGAGTGTTGAAGAAGTTACAGGATAAATAATTCAGAGTGTCACAGCTTGATCATCGGGATATCGGTTTGTGGCTAAATAGACCCGTTTTCAAATCCAGCAGAAGATTTATGAATTATTTATTGAACAAATTACACGATGCACTGACTTGGTATGGACGGTTAACCATCATTCCGCCCTTGATCATGATAACACAGCGAATACCTCAGGCAAATGAGAAATGACCTTAACCCCAGGATATGTTGCATTATTTTGATCTTCGAAAGACCCTTCTATTTGAGAAATCAGTCTCTTTGACTTCAACAAAAGTGTGATGTCATTTTTGAAGCGGTGATGTTGTTTTTAAACCGATTATGGAGAGGCATTTGTGAATATTAGTTTGGTGAAAGACGAACCTAACCCCTTGAAAAAGTGTGCTTTTGCAGACAAATTGAAAGTGGTAAAGTCTGTAGTATCGGTCATGTCAGTGGAAACGTGCGGTGATTGTGATGAAGTATGCAACGTGCAGTTGTTTCAACATAGCTGCTGTGACCTTTGTCGTATACGCAACACTCTTATAACCATGGAAACTGGCTGAGAATCACAAACAATACCAGAATACCGATTTGCGCGAGAATATTGTCAGCCGGAGTGAGTTTAAAAATAAAGAAAACTTGTCAATATTGCGGTTGAGATTAGCACCTCTACGCAATACCCTAGCAACTAAGTCAACTTTTACAGAATCACCCACAACATTTAGAAAAACGATTCCGTTTCAACCATCTCGAATCTTCCTCCCTTAATTTCCTGGACCTAAATGAAGCGCGCCATTATACGGCTCAAGAGCGGAGATGCGTTCCTTTCATGGCTGCCCGGTCTACTTCCGGTGCCACCGGTTGGAATGCGCAGAATCAGTAATGGAGGGTCCTCGGGATTAATACTGATCTAATTCAGCTTAGAGTAATTGTGAGTTTCTCATTATTGGCTGGTCGAAATTCTAATAACCGCCCCAGCGTGAGTTATTGAACACTGACTTGCTAGATTGTGGAAGAAACTCCGAAGACGTTACGACTCTGCATGTACTGTAGTTACACCGATCTAGGATCGTTTCTGAATAGTGTAAATTCCTTCGTGAGCTGTAGTGATTTCAGTACCAAAGAGCTCACGAATCAATTTTAAATATTATGCCATCGAATCAATTGATTGAATTTGGAGTCTTACTTTAATCATTGATACGTCAATGCTTTAGGAGAAGTCGGGCAAAACGGTTGCTCGAATATTCTTAACGTCAATCCATATTACAGTGTGCTAACAACAAAGAACTTAATTTAGGAAGTCCAAATCGAAAATGTAGATTTTGACTTCAATAAACCTCGAATTAAACCGTGAAAGAAACATAAATTGTCGTAAAATTAAACTGCACTGCAAGCTCATAAAATTCACACTGATGAAGAGTTTTAATGACCACCCATGACCCAACTCCTATATCAATCAACGCAAATGAATTTCCAAGCAATTAAAATACAGCAAAGCGTAAAGATATAAGCTAGCATTAATTCAATTAAACGAAATTGAACTTTAAATAGCCAAAGCACGTCGGGGTTTCATTAAGCAAACAGCGGGTCAACCCGTCATTAGGATTTTTTGTATAAATCGAATCGGGCGCGACATTAACTGTTTCATTAATTCAATGAGATGATTTAATTTAAGAATGAAATTTGATATATTAAGTGCAGCGACGAAGATAGAAGTTTTGATGATGTGAAGCTTTGGTGATGTGGAAATCGAGCAAGGTTCAGCAAATCAGTGGCCATGGCTTCTCTGAACAGATTGGAAAAAGGTAAGGGTCCAGTTTGCTCGGAGAAAGCCATCATAGGGTTTGAATTTATGCTGACTTCTGTGTGAACCATCTCTTCAACTATGCAAGAACTGGTGTTAATTGCAAACAAAATTAAAAGGTCGAATAAAACTTGAACTTCGTGTTTTACTTGTTAAGATTACTCTCACTTTCACCGCCTTCGCTGACCTCCACGCAAGGTGAAACCTGGACAAGTGAAATTAGTCGGACTCAGTTGAGTGAGAACGCGTTTTCTCACGCCTTTTTGTCGTGTATCTCCCCTGCGAGTGCAACTGAAGCCACCAATAGGGAATTGCCATGAAAGACGAGTCTTTGTCAATACGAAGGTTTTTGTGAGTTTCTACCTGCCGTTGTGATTGGCCATCCAGGGATTGTGAAAGACAATTTCATAAAGGCAGATATAGAGGCGATAGGTGAATCGACATGCAAAACTTGCAAAACTTGTTTATTTTAACAAAAAATGTGATAAAAATAGGGCGCCTTTTTGTATCTTATTGAAATTGAAAAGTACGACTTACGGAAATTCGACAATATTGAAAGAATATACATAAATTCGACCTGCTTAAGTTCTACTTCGTCCATTCATTGCTTTATGGGTAATAGGGTTGGATATTTAGAAAACAAATAATTAGCTAGAAGAAAGATACTTGTTTTCTGGTTCCCCATAAGGTGGAATACACGACTGGTTTTGAAAACGTGAGATGCTAGCATGATGAGAGCCCCCACAGCGCACCAAGCGGGAGATGATAGCTAGCTACACGTGTCTGACGGCAAGAAAACGTCTTCAACTAAACTTCTCAAGATGGATAATTCAAATTGTACCTGACTAACCCTGAAACTAAAACCAAAGGTAGTGTGTTAAAGCCCCTTATTAGCTGCAAGAAAGATCAACTTCAGGTGAGCAATGCTGTTTTCTCGGTGCAAGTTTAAGTTGGTCTGGGGAGAACTTCGTAGGCCTACATGGCGAATAATTTGCTCACGCCAGCAAGAACAACTGGTTTCAACCCACAACGAGTGCAATACACTTTAGCTAGAGCCAGGAGTAAATCACTTGAAATCAAGCAAAACTTAACGAAACTGAGCCTGAAGTCAGCCCGCTTGGAGAGTTTTAATTGTTAGTGTTGTCGATCTTTAAACAGGCATGGACCATTTCCATAACGTCCGGGCACAGGTGCTTTCCCACTCCGATTGATTGACAGACTCTGAATGTTGATTTCTAGTGCTTCAAGAGAAAAAGGCCCTAAAACAAATGATGTCTGTTTGGCTGTTAACATATTGAAAATATACTTTAGCGTTAAGTTTATGATAACACTGTAAAGTGAAGTACATCGTCAAGAATGACAGATCTATTGGCCAGGTATTGAACCAATATTTGAGATAAAATGAGAGAGAGCTCAAATAATCAACCATGTTAATAGACTCTAACGTTTTAATAGATGAAATCATTCAACATTTCCTCCACACATTATCAGTACACTCTAAACCAAAGTATACACTTGTAATACAAGACTTTGTTTTTTGAAGCAACTGCCAATCATTTTCTCGGAGCCTCATGACGGACATGGACTGCAGCGTAGCCTTAATCTGCTCTCCAGGCAGCCGAAGTGCACCCTGCGGGAGCTCGCAGCTCCTGTTTCGAGTCTCAGTTAGTTTGGGTCTCACTCGCTGCAACTGCTCTTTAACCTACAGTGTAATTTGATGCACAGTTTGCGAGATGCATTTGCGCTTTTAGTTGTCTGTTTGCTGGCACATGCAACTACTCAAAGAAATCTGGAACTGAATAATTCGGGTTCATCATGGTGCAAAGTATGAAAATGTTCACTGGATTGTTTACTAGTCGAAATTAAAGGCGAAGCTTTTAAGCCATCGCACGCCTAAACCCCAATCCTGGGGTGAAATGCACAGCATTGCTGTCTGGCCAGTGGTTGACCTACATATGGGATTTAGGTCAGTGTAAAAACTCTGAGATTTATCAGAAAATCTCGAAGCAAAGCTCATCAGCATCGTCGCCTTTGACCGCTGTCCTCCCGCCAATCAATGGGTGATATGGATAAAGGCTAGCAAATGCTTTTACTTCAATTTTGTACAGAAAGGCCTAGTGTAAATGGGCCTTTCTGTATAAAATTGAAGTAAAAGCATTTGCTAGTCTTTATTCATATCACCCACTGTCTTTCTCATTTTTTCTTGCCAACACACGGACACGTTGCCAGAGAACGTACGAAGAACCTAGCGTCGCTTGTCAACGTGTAGGCCTATTATATAAACCCAATTACATTTTGTTATTCAGGTAAATACTTGAAAAAGGAACCAAAGAATTCGAAACGTCGATGATTTATACAACATTGTCGTTTTCTTCAGATTTATACAAATGCTGTAGAGACAAAACAAAAATCCTTCCCCTCAATCAATGCATTTGGCTTCAGAATGAGGTTTATAAATTGCCAGGTCAAACGAGGGTGGGATTTCAAATTAGGGAACTTTTCACTAGAAATAAGGGATCAGGGGAGCAACTTTTTGTCGTCTACTGAAACAAAAATACCTCTAGATTTTTTGTGTACAATGTAAGCGTGAATTCTTTGATTGATTTTTCTATAAGACTTGTATTACTAGGAGAGGATGTAATTGTGTAGAAAGTTATGACGAGAAATTGGTTGTTCTTTTGTTGGCACCCGCACAAAATGTTCATGCACGTTCACAATATTTCTGTACTTATAGTACGAATAAACATAAATATATATATAATCCAAGCAATTCATGTCGATACCAAATCCCTTTTTTACCTTCTGAACAATAACCTCCAAAGCTAGCCTTCTGATTTGTTCACTAAAATACACAAGTTGGGGATCATTTGGGAATTTAAACTAAATCAATCTACTGGAAGATCCCTTTGAATGCTTTCGGAAAATGTATGACTGGGGGAGACCAGGTCTTGCATATGTCATGTAAGTAGATGGAGTCATCAAATCAATGGCTAGTCAAGCATTTGTCTAATATCCTGACTGACTGGAACTGCTATCGGCAAGTTTTCATGACAATACGCGCATCAGTAGATGCAGTAACTTCCCATTAATTAGGCAAAATGATTATTTATTCATAAGTAGGGTAGTAAGTATTACAAATCTGGCAGAACCACATATTTCTATACAACAACTAATTTGACCAATTCGACAATACCCCCCCCCCCCCACAAATCCGTCACGATATTTGTGCTCTTTTAAATATCAATATCAATTTCTACTTTCATATCTCTATCAATTCCCCATTAATTAGTCATAAACTAATTAGTATCTTTATGAGAATAATCACGAGATAGATTGAGGAGTAGGTGATAGGCAATTGAGCGTTCAATTATTCAACCGCGGTTTTCGCGAAACTTTCAAAACAGTTTCGGATTTCTAAACAGTTTCAGAAGCAAAACTAGTTTGATATGCATATCTTTGACCAACACCGCGGCGAAATCATACATTTTTAAAAACAAGAGCAACCTGCCCAAATTGTTATCATGTCTTCCGTGAAATTACGATTTTTCAGTGATTTTCCTATAGATTTTCTTATGACCGGAAAAAGCACATTTCTCGTAAAATACGCGACATTGAGCGCACATGTAAATATCGACAACAATTCGTCAGGTCCTGCTCAATTCCGAAAATGCAGACTTTATCATAAAACTTGTGTTTGCTCTTTGCATTAGAACACTGAAAAAATGATGCGGGAAAAGTTTTCACGCATCATTTCCTTGCATCATTTGAAATGGCGTCAATTGGGTGGGATTTTTGTGGCGTTTTCATGTTTCCGAAATACAAGTGAAACTTTTTTGCTTGAAAATGGATTTCACTCAAAATCACCTTATTCACAATGTGAAATGGAAAGAAAGTATACAATAGAAAAATTATCCTTGAAACGGTTAGGAAAAACAAACTGCGTCAATCTTGTGGTTTTTTCATCCTTCAAACTTTTAAAGGTTGACTGTGTACATGTAATAGGATATATTTTTTGCGTTTTTCATTCATTGGTAAGAAACCCGAGTTAACCTTTTGAAAGTAATTGTTGAAAACTAAAGGTCGTGTTAATTAGCCAGTGCAACACGGCGTTGAGAGCGATGCATAAATAAACCGCGGAATCCCGCTAGCAGCGCCCCATGCGTCGGTCTCGCCCAATTAGACAACATTCAATCTACCCGTCAGTTTATTTGTTCCGTTTCGATTGCGTATACGGTACTCAATTGTTTAACTTAAAACCGCGCCAATACCAGTACTGAGTTAGTCTTGAGGGAGAGTTCCCCGGAAACTTACCGAGGTTTTGACCGTATCCGTGAGATGAAGAACTAGTAACAGAGTTAGTCCCTGGCCATATTTTGCCATGGTGTGGTCCTGCTCAGGTCCAGTTGACGCTCGATAGATTCCTCCGGTCCTTAGGGGACCAGATGTGAAATATCCTATGCGTTATCCATCTGACATGTCTGCCCTAGAGTTGTACTATCCTGGATTTATATGATAAACATACGGTATCCGAATTTTGATGCTGATAATGAAATGGACAAACAGCATTTTTCAAGGAAAACGCGTCAATTCACAAAGCTTCGGATAATTCAAACAACCAGTTGATGGAAACACACACTGCTCTAAAAACAGAACATTTGAATTTGAAAACTAGTTGTGATGGAAACGCACCAACGGAGTAAGATTTAGGGGATTAAGGAAACCATGTCACGAGTTTCAAGTCACTCCAGGCCCACAACGGCCCTCCACTCCGAGTTTAATCAGAAACAACATTCTTTCCCGCTTATATTCTCCCAGACTAGAAGAACTACCGTATTTGAATCCTGATCAAAGACGTACTGCTACAAAGCTTAGACTTGGCTCGGTTATGTATCAGATGGAACCGCCATGGTGCGGCCTCCCCTACCAACTCTTTGATGAGGACCCTCCATGCTAACTTCCCGCGCATATTAGACGTGGAAATTTCAAACCTACAAGTAATATACAACGCGGCATGGGATAGAGCAAATATTTTATTTGCGAAATTTGGATTTGTTTTGCCCAGTGAGAGCTCTGCCGCGTCTTGCCATATCTTAGTGTGACTGAGTTACCTAACTGTGCATAAATACATCAGATGTACGCGCTATACAGTCGCTCACGCTGCGACTCTGCCTCGCGTTTCTATCTCCCCGCAAGAGCTAGAAGAACGACGCAGAGAATCGCCCGGCTTGAGTTGACAGATCGCAATTAAGTTTCGCATCATAGCCAGATTTCTAGGGAATCTCCCAGCAAGATATGAATAACAAATCATCATCGCCTGTAAGGTCTTTATTGTCCTCGACAATTCCAATTCCATTTTCTCGCCGTTGGAAACATTTTTCCAATTTCACCGTCATTTTCTCGGAGTCAGCAGGGCGATGGATGCGTTTAATGGGTTCTGTAACGAGTCTGGCGGAGTCATCCCGGTTCTATTGATGCTCATTGATCACCCTTGATATGCCCTAAGCTACTGCCTGGCCCTTTCATCCCTGTCATCGTCATCTTGTTAGCGGCATGGGTACTTCCCATCACTGAGTATAGCCCAGGACCAATCAGGCTGGTTGACTGAAACCTATTGGTTTAACTCTGTTCAATAAGCAACGGTGACAAGGCAATAGTCTAATGGGGAACTTCTAATGGCCTTCGTGACTTTAGAGAAGCCAGACCTGTCAGAAGGGCGACCACGGTCATTCCACCATGGAAAAGTGCTATCAACTGACATCAAATACATTCGAAGTAATGACAGAGTTCTCTTTGAATTTTAAACTAAGAAGAGAAAAGTTGCCTCAGACAACCAAAAGCAAGCTTGAATCAATACAGAATACTGTGCAATTCAACGAATTACACTAGCGCTAGTTGGGGCTGCATGATGAAAGTAGGCCTGGCCCGAGAGGCAAACGCTTTTCTGGGTTTTCTCGTGTAAACTGTAGAATTTGATGTTAACATACATGAAGTGCCATACATGTAGGTGACGTAGCTATGCCTACGCAATAGAGCGGAAATCATAGCTCCTTTAGCAGAGCCATTGTTATGGTAGTCTAGTACCATAACACGGCTAATTTAGCCTTTCTAATCACAGCAACACCATCAAAAGATTAGCACCATTCTGTGGTGATGAGGGCGCTGACAGAAACACATGTCACGCGAGATTGGAACGAGCGCCAGAACACGTGGTTTTGACAGGTCTGATGGGATACAAAATGGCCGACAAGATAAATAGTCGAAATGATGACAATCAAGATGATTAACTGGTGGTGCAGAGTTGTTACATAGACAATGCATATTCTTTGATAGGCTGGTACTTTTCTGATGATCACGGGGATTACAACCCCTATTGGTTGTACGTTTCGCTTTCTTTGTATTTCCCTCGGAGACAGCAACATTTCTGATTGTGCGCGGGCATGCGTACATGGTACATGTATGCGTAGGTATTATAAGAAAATACGGAAGATTTTCGGTTTAATTTCTTCGATACAAAACAAGGCACTATACATGAACATTGCGGTCAACCGCTGCATTTTCAATGTACATTCACCAAAAATCAGAGTGCCATTTTCTCATGAACCAGACTGTCGAGTAGTGATTCCATGGTTTGATTTTTAATTGTTTCAATAGCTGTAGAAGGAAAAAGAAGTATATCCACAATGTTAAATCAAAGAGTCACTCATTGTAATAACCTTTACAATCGTTCGATGTTGCAGTTCTCTATTTGCATCATTAGGAGCTGAAGGATTTTGCTGAAGTTCCACTTGACTCTTACTCTGCTCATTACTTTAAGACTTTGGACATCAGAAGAGAGAAAAGGGCGATGGTTGTTTTGAAAATAATGACAACTTCTTCACAAATTGAAAGGCAAACCCAGATCCTTGAGTGCGATTGTAGCTGATGGAAGTACATGAACAAAGTGCGGCTAAGAATCTGGCATTCACTTTCCGAATCGTCGCCTTCTAATCAGGAGGATAACAATAATGGAAACCAATCGAGAAACACAGCACCTCCGTTTTAATATCCTGCGCCCCATGCCGCCATTCAGGCGGAACGTGGCCAATGTCTTCCCATCATAACAACAATGCATTTCACCGGAAGTTGACCGAGCAGACGTTGGGAGCAGACGATTCGATGTCGTATCATCATCGACCGGTTTACGGCACAAAGACACTTGATGCTCTTTATGTCGATGTTTGAACGAATTCAACTCCAACTTAACTTCAGCTAGAAATAGTGTAGCGTTACGACATGTACGAAAAGTAAACCCAAGCAAGTTTGAATTGGACGATGCGTTCTGCAAGGATTTGATGTGATATTGTACTCAAGAGCTACTTGGTCTTCGGGTCAAATACAGGATTTAATTAGCGAGACTTTAATGAAATATATCATTGTTTTGATATCTCTCTGCTTCTAGATTCTGGAATCATATCTAGCCATGCACTGCCTCCCAAGAAAATGTTTGACACTCAACTCCATGTAACTGGCTCTTCTCCGTTAAATCTCCTGATCAAATGACTGGCTAAATTGGACTCGCCATTTCAGGCCAACGGAAATCAAAAGAACAGACCCACTTCCGTTTCATAGTCAGCCATCATGATAAATGGCTAGAGCTAGTTGCCTGGATGTGACATCTAATATTTTGCCTTGTCTGTAACCGTCATTAACCCTAATTAGATAGCTTTTCCACACTCCGGGAAACTTTCTGCTAAACCTTCGTAACCATGGTTACGGTCTATCGCCATAAACGAAACACGTGCGGGATGTATAATTTTCTGATTTTCCTCCCTATATCAGCTATTTTGTGTAATTGACTGTTTCGCCAGAAAATTGGGCAGTAGTTTCGTCAGGCACAACTCGCCAATTCTTCAAGGCAATTTGGAAAAGTTTAATTTAGACTAAGATTGTATAAGCGTTTGTCGTGTTACGTCGAGTTAAGCGAAAGTGGTGTTTAAAAAGTCTCGAGGATTGCGCTGAATTGGTTTGTTATTGTCCGGCCGCAGCCTCTAGGGGTGGATCGCGTAATCACTCTGGTCCAATGAGAATCTCTATTCACTGCTGACTGCATCTATTCACTGCGGACCTCATCAACTCTCGTGAGTAAATCGAAGGGGCAATCTTCCCAATCGGCTATTTTGATTAAAAGGTCTTCTGTTGTCAAAGAGTAATTTCTCTATTGGTACAATAATATTCAGTTATTGGGGCTGTGATAACACTCCTTAGATGCTATAACGAGTTGACTGTGTTGGGATCAGCTTTGTTAATAGGGATCAATAGGATCCGCTGAACTTCATTATGAATTGTTCAGCCTGGTTCTGCAGTCCGATATTTGCCGTTAAGTTGATATATCACAAGGTTTATGAGACGCACAGAGTAAAGGGAAGATCATCTCGCCGAGGGAACTCGGCGAGTGGGTAAGCGAAATCCATCAATGAAATATACAACCACCATCCGGAAGGCGGTAGCGAGAAGTGGGGAAGGCAAGGGGCACCCAATTCTGTATGCAGGTTTAGGCCGATTTTCAGACGGACGAGGACAAACGATATGTTTTCCCCGTCCCCACCCCCAATGGCCAAAAAGCGAGCGAGCTACAGGCCTGACAATTTGCCGCATTAAGATGCCGCATAGCTGTATCTTTCGGTATTTTGAAAACAGGAGATTAAGTTGTAATACTAACCTTAAATTCGCATTGCTGTGATTTGAACAATGGCCGACAAGAGATTTCCTTATTGTGACCCTGCGCTTCCGGTAAGGGACAGGTCGTGTAGCCCCGGGTCGAGAATCAACCATAACCCCTGTAGATAGGAAGGAAAGGGCTTAAACGACTGGTCATCATCTATGAATGCATGAATAATTGAAAAGAATATAAAGAAATGACCGTGAAAATAAACAGTAATTCATTAAGGGGCGGAAGGGTTGAAAACACAGGCCCCGATAATTTGCTGATTTCGGACTGGGTTGCTAAGCCGGTGCGCTGTCCCTGGGTCCGCGGTCTTTGGGGACCGTGGTCTGTGGTCAACCTATGGTTATTGTAACTTGTCGGTTAATTATCCCGTTCAGTCTTTGTGGATTTATCCAATTAACCTAGCGGTTTTATTAATTGCCGGCAGATTCAAACGTTAGGGTCGCGATTGTGATGTTGGAACACGTGTTTGTTACCTAGGGGAGGGTTCCAGCCGTGTTTGCCCGTTCAAAGAGATATTGTAGATTTAGTAGATTTGATGGTGACTTTGATATGTTATCACCCCGAATCCGTACTGGTGTGGTACAACTTTTAACAATGCTTCCGCTTTAAACCAACAGCTCTTGTGGGTGGTTTGCATTTCCAAATACATGTACATGCTAAAATCGAACCTAGTTTTGCCGCGGCGGTATACACAGCCGGAAAACGCTCTAGTGGACTCCAGCCTTTAGCGCGATAATCATTTTTATCAGCCTTCTCCATGTTTTCCAACAAGACAAGAAAGCCGTACCATCAATATTTTTCCAAAACGTCCGTCTATCAATTACGGAGGACTAATTATGCGCTTGCTAATTACCATGTCCACTTCCGTACATCTTTAGCGGCCCATCTGGGCGAGAAACATGCCCTCAGACGTTCTTCCCCAACCAAAGAGGAACACGGCGTTCGTAACACGAGCTAACGCACGTGGCAATCCGAGGCGAGGATTCGAACCTACCAATCAGCTAGTTGCCGAACAATAAGGATATTTCTTCCTAAGTGGGAGCCTGAACATGGTCCTAAATCAAATTATACACGGAGTCGATTTACGATGTCGTTATTGGATAAGTTTAGAAAATTGACGGAGCGTTCCCATAGATTCTCACAGGGGTAACAAGCGCCACCTGGCCCCGGTAGAATTAGGGGCCAGCATATTTATTTCAGTTGAAATCTCGTTTCGTTGATGCTGAACTCAACTGGAGACCAAAATTACACTCAGTTGAAATGTCAAGAGAAACTGTTTTATATAGTCGAAGTTGTTCTATGACAGTCATCCCTCAGTTTTTTGCCATGACAGCGTCCTGCGTGGCTATAAACATACTATCGAACAATTCCTGTTCCTTCGAAAATATGCCTATACTTACAGGAAGACCTAAACATAAAGATGTCAATTTTGGATCTTAAGCATCGCATGGCTCTATTATCATTAAAGAATGGTTGTGTTATCTACTGTTGCTAAATTGTGAAGGAACCACTCCACAAAATCACAAGCTCGGTATCTTGGTTCACGATGGTTCGAGTCTCCTTGGTGGCTTCCTGCGGTACGTACGCGTGCGGCCTATCTATCTTTCGGCGTCGGGAGAAAATTACGTGTTGACCAGAATTTGATTGGTTTGGTTACAAACCCGTGAAGAAAAATTAAACGTCAACTTGGTGGCGAATGTTATCGGTGTGGCGATCTGGTATAACTTGCGCGGTATCAGCCCGTTGTGATTTGTACTACTACAAGACATGTCATTTACCATTGTCCAACTGACAAAATCTTAAAACTTATTCACGTCCACGGTGCTGCGTTGATTATAGGGTGGTGGCATAGCGCTGCAGGGGAGGGGACTTCCCAGCCGAACAAAACACGCAAAACGCTGGTGTACTTTGTCAGGCAACGCAGCTCCCTAAACGTTACTATTCCTATACATGCGCAGTCAGCCATGGCCAGCCTCGATATCGCCCGCGGCCATTTTGGAACAATGGCTGCCATTTGAGACAACAAAACGCTTCCTGATAGAGAGAGAGCTCAAACACTTCACACAATATCAGAGTGTATGAAGTGGTCTTGCCCACAACTGGTCGACATAAGGACTCACCATTTTTTAGACCTCTTTGTTTACAAGTCCATGACCGAGTGTCCTTATCCCGAGATCGTACACATTTTGATTTGCTTAATCGGTTTATAGGTGTTTGACTAGTAAATTATGCCTTTTTGTAAGCCAAGATGTGGCGGTGAAGTTAAGGGGATGTTACTCTGCAGTCAAAATTATACCACAAAGTTGATTCGTCAGCATGCTAGAACCTCATGAACCTGTGATTCGAAAATCGTCTATTTTCATGGAAAATATCTGAATAGTCACCTATCGGTTACTTTGGAGTGTTTTTTTCCTCGAAAATGGACACTTTAAAGTCAAATCCGATCGGAGGACACAAGACTAAATTCTCTTTCATTGATTTGGATTTAGCATTCGACCTTATGACAAAAATTTTTTTGCCGACGAATCTATTCGACGACAGAACTTGTAGGAACATGATCCACAGGCTAAGTGGAGGGCACCTGTGTAAGGGTCGGTTGCAGATGTCCTGGGCTGGTTAGGTCGGCTGAGCGAGGAGACCCCAGCGTGAGAAGACCCCGGGAAATTTCCCAAGCAGTTGCTCCAACCGATACCCCGCTATCTTAACCTCTTTATGATTATTCCAAAATTATCATCTTGCTACAGCGTGTGTTTATTAGGGCAGAGTTGAACAACATACAACCTGTAATGGGACGTCATCTTTAGACGGCGATAGGTAGAAATATCACAACCCGTCTTTTTTGGGAGATCGGAAAAAATGCGAAATTTGTCCTCGCGCCGACTTCCTATTTAACGGATAATACCACTGCAGCCAAGTGGAGTTACAAACGCTCCAACAATGCGCAGGATTGTCTAGGAGATGAATGTGGAGTCCACTTAATGGAGACAGTTTACCTGCCCCTTTGTAAAGCGTTACAGAATCTTGGTAAATTTGTTCCAGCTCAGCCACTTGAGGGGAGAGCTTGTTATCCTAATGCGGACAAACCGGCCGCCGAAAGCCTCCTTCTTTCCGGGTTAGTGACAATAGTTGGGACAATCGGGGGCAGTTCCGTGGACGAATTTACCTGTCCCTTTCTCCTCACATATCGAAAATACCTAATAGAGTCAGACAGTCAGAGGAAGAATATGCCCATTTTTATAACATATTTTGTCAACAAGTAGAATATTTCAAAGCTTACTTATTTTGGCATCAAAAGTACCGGGAAATCGCCCAAACACTAACATAAATCTCAATGCAGATCTATTCTTGTATTGGGGAGCATTTATTTGAGATTCTTCAAATATTTTCAATACCTGACTGGTTAAAATAACGGCAAAGCCATCACAAACCTGTTATTGGTGTTTAATGGACATTCTTGACTTTATAAATTCGTAATATTCATTTAGAATTCGCTTTTAAAGTTCGCCGCCAGAATTTTGGCCACACGCCCCAAGAAGAATTTCTAAGTCCTTGATGGAGATATCAATTTAGAGTTTCGTCCGTTCAACTTGCAGTGTATTGTTATTTTCTTGGTGGCAGCAGTCGGGTTGTCACCGGGTGATTTATGATCAAATCAATCACCCAGTGTCCGTTCCGACCAGGCCGTTGCATAATCTGCAATTTAGAACGTGCCGCACGAGAGCTGTCCAAGATGGCCGACGATGCTTTGATTCTGTTGTCGCAGATGTTGTTGACAATTCAATATAATGAATGTTTGATACATAATATGACTATGAATAATTTTGTAGTGGATTCTGTATCTAGCTTATTCGGTAATCCCAAGAATGATTTTTTTACAGACGACCGCAGAAGTTCGCATTATCCATCTGCACAAGAGTGTTTCTCATTCGATTCCCCGCATCCGACCACTCTTTTGAATCATCCCCTGCTGCAAAAATCCTGGCGTAAACTTCTGAAAAACCATGATCAATGCTGCACAAAGAGGCGAATAAACGCGCCAACAAAAGACAACATCAAAACTTTAATTTGTTCAGTTTGTGATCATTGGCGAGTGGTTTTCGATGGACTTGTCCCAAACTTCATCATGCACACTCAGATGATCTGTCAGAATACGGGAACAATAAATAAATACGGTCAACAACACTTGAGTGTGCATTTACAATCTGAGATAAAAACATCATCAATCATATTCTGTCAGTTTATTTCAAATTTTAATCAACAAATTTGATTGTTTTTAAAATGCGATATTTTTTAAAAAGGCGCTGCGGTTTTTTTTCTAACTTTGCATGTTGACTTACACGCAAAACTGTGGTTCTATTTTTGTATCTTTTGAGCTTTCCGCTACACTAATTTTTGGGAACTATACGTGATAAATCAATCTGTTGTTACGCCAAGGATTTTAATCGAGTTTTTGAAAATTTGCTTTTGAGCTGTTCTTAAGATAAATCCCATGAATTATTTTATCTTCTCCGATGCCTTAAGACAATTCTATTGCTGTATTAACCTGTAGTATATCATGAAAATGAGGTTCAAGGTGCTGTGCTCCTGATAATTGGCGAAGAAAAAGCGGGTCGGAACTTGGTCACAAAGCCAAAACATCAAAACGGTTTAGAAAATAGACCTGGTCATTACCACCATAATCCCCTGACCTGGCTTTTCACAGCCCCGTTTTTTCAGCAGTTGGCTATAAAATAATGACCGGTCTTACTGACGGAACGCCCACGATAAACACACAAACATGAGACCCTGGGGTTGAGAACAACTAACCCTGAACTCGCCCCCCTTGCCCTGCCTCAGTATACCGTCCTATAAATATTTGGTGCCATATGGAACGGCCAACACCGCCATCTCAAACCGCTCGCCACCATAGCTAGAATAGGCTTGAGAACACAATAAGTGTTCGCTCAATTAGATAAGAGGAACACTAAGAGGTAATGGGCCAGCGCCGCGCCTCGAGCCGCAGAGGGGTACTGGGAGCGCGAGGAAGGCAACCAGCTACCCACCCGTGTGATACGATAATAGTACCCTGCCCAAGAAAACGCAGCGCCAGTTAGGCACTGCTTTTTTGCGGAAGGGCTTATCACAGGGCGAGGGGCCACGAATGATTCTCCAAACAGAAAGATACTGCGCTGTGTTTCGTCACATTGTGATAAAAAGCGCCATTTTCCCTCCGACACTTTGTCCGTGAATAATAACTAAATAATATGTAATAGCAGATTATACTTTCCGGAAAAAAAACCGTTCTGTACTTTTTTCTCTGTTATTCTTTGTCTGTTTTTGAAAAATAATTGGTTTAAAATTTAATTGAAAACTACTCGACTGCGCAGAGTAAGCAGGCACGGGCCAATTTTACTTCTTAACTGTGCTATTTTCTGTTTTGGTCGTTTTGTTTTGTTGTTTTCCATGAGTACAACATTCAAACGGAATGATTTTATGCAGATGGGTTATTTGAAAAATGCCCCAGGTTTTTTTCGTACTTTGATTTTCCTCATCGGTTTATTAAACACACAAACTAAGGAGAAAACGGCAGTTGCTAAATCGAAAATTGGTGCTGGACGCATTCGCAGATGGCTGAAATTATGAATATTCGCTGGCAAATGTTTAGTGCTGAAGTGGCAATTTCAAATTATGAATCTTACGAAGTTAGAAATTTCTGATAGTATGTTACTAAAAGTCTGATATTATTAACAGTGAAATAATCACCAAATTTCGTATTTTTTCTCATTAAAGTTGGGACTTCTCATTTTCCTCATTTTTGAAGTACAAGTATATATATTCATATTATCATTGTGAGGTATAACATCTCTGTCACATACCAACAATTTTTCATACATCACCCCGTTAACCCTGAAATTGACTTGGATCTCTAGGACCTGTACATGTATATTGCTCATACAGAATGCATTCTTTTTTCTGTGATTAACAGATGAACAGCCAAAAATACGTTTTTTTCCTTTGAAATACCGTCTTGGTAATTTCATTCCTCTCGACCCTCTTCGACAGCTGCTAATAGAGCCACAGACATTTAGCCGTGCCCTGTGGTCCGGCAAAACACCGCTTGACTCCCTTCATACCCTTTTCTCAACATTCCTAGCATATGTCAAAAAAGTGGTCGAACAGCGAGGGTATGTGAAAAATAGACGCAGGAATAATGTCAGAGATTAGAGGTTGCTGTAGAGCTCCGTCGTAAGCGCAGGGGACCTGGTTGAACCCGAAACCCCGAGGGCAACTCCGAGTGTCATTGATCTAAAGCCCGTCGTTAAGAATCCTCGGCCTTTAATTTTGATATTTCAGCACCAATTTTACGAATTACCTCCTTAAAGAAAACGTTTGCTTAATACTATCATCGGTGGCCTGCAGGAATGGCATGGACTCTAACTGGATTGAAATTACAGGGGAAGAAAGCCACCGCTGACTTTAGTTGTGTTGGGGACAATCTCGGGTCCGAGGATCGAACGTCGTTGCGATTAGTCTCGGGTTTCCTCCAGCAGCCACGGGCCGCTGCAACCACAATGGCCGTGAAACTTATAAGGGGCCACAAACAGTCAAGCTAAACACATGTTGTGCCAAGTGACACGGAGGTGCACGTCTTTAAAACACAGGGGGTATACCACCAACAAGGTTGAGGACAAATATACGATGCTATGCACGATGTGTTACATTGTCATATAGAGGAACGTCTCGGGTTACAATTTTTCCAGGATGCTAATCCAAGAGGAATACAACCGTCTAAAACGATGACCATACGTTTTATGTCCCTTCCGTGGGAATACCTGCTAATTTCATTTTATCTATTTTCTGAAAAAAGTACGTCCGATCGAAAAAGACTTGTTGTCATGTTCTGAACGTTTTGATATGCTGTGCGCGAGTGCAACTTGAGTCACCAAATTCGTACGATTTCAACAATTTGCTGAGATTTCACGGGGAAAGTTTTCGGGTTTGATAGCATTACAGAATGTGGTTGAAACATCGCAACAGCCCCACGAAAGAAGTCTCATGTGGCCACACACTTTGTCGCGGTCCGCTCCCATACCGTTAGGGTCAGCAATTAGGGCCATATAACAGTCAGAATCGCAGGACTGGCATGAACCTGACGTATTATATTTCGAATTCCGTTTATACGTGGTACGGCCATTAAAATACTAGAGGTTATAAAGATAATGATTCCCAAGAAAACTCGAGACGAGACGATGACGACGCGCATATTATCAAATGCTGCAAGGACGTCTGTATTAACAGAGAGAATACATAAATTCTCATCCTTCGATCCGCTTGGAGAGAGAACTATGGCAGGCTACTGGCACGAAAACCCTGAACAGGACAAAATCACTTGCGCATGCAGTAGGCAGGGAAAGCTAACACCGGTATTTCCCAATCACATCAGAATGAAAACAGCCCAGCAATCTCTGGCCCGAGAAAGGAAAACATTCGAACCAACTCCTGGACAACTGCTGCTCATATTTTGTAACCAAAGACGGCTGGAGGAGAGATTTCCCTCTAATCAAGAGGACATCGACTGGCGTGGAATTCCGAGTTCGCCCAAGAAAAACAATACAGGGATAACTGTTTGCCTGGTTGGTGTGTGGAGTACTTTAGACAAAAGGGTGACTATCCGGCAGAAAAGTACAATCATAGCTCTGGATGTGCACATTTTGGGAGACGTGGGGGGGGGGGGGGGTTACCCCGTACGCATAACACAACCTCTTTATCATTCATGTCTACACCAAGTGAAGTAACCGTAGCAGGCAGTCGTCAGCATCGCGTCCCCTGCCCTAAAACACCCGAACTCGTTCATCTAACACGCGAACGCTTGATAGAGTGGGCAATCAGTAGCGTCCCCTGCCCTAAACACCTGAACTCCTCCATCCAACAAGTGAAGTCTTCCTGGGCAATCATCAGTGTCACCTACCCTAAAACAGCCGAACCACATATACAAGAAGAGGATATCTTACTTGCTCATCTCAAAGGAGCAATTGGCAGGGAACATCGACGGGAAAGCCAATTTAATTCTTCGTAATCAGGGCGATTGATCCCCAAATCACGTAATCTCGCAAGGGGTGCCTGGTTAGTATTATCAGTATTATAATCATCATCATTATTATCAATGTCATTTTTATCTTGAAAACCTCTGAACTTTAAATAGGCGACTAAAAGAACGATTAAGATACAAATATTGTATGTACATGATATTTGATGTCAACAAATCATAACGGAATTGACTAGATCAATTTGTATGTTAATGACATAATGAAAACGATAAGGTTTTTCTGAAGCAGGTCATACATGTTGATGCTGACCTCGAGATAAGCACAGTTTTTGTATCTCACAGGCGGCGTGGGTTGTATGCATCATGATCATACGGTGGAAGTAAAATTAGTAATTAATTTCAAATATTTCCTGGATGAAATATGTCTATCCTGCTCCATACGTGCGTTACGACTAGTGTAACAGTAGTTTAAGTCCCCCGGATAAAAGTTTGGTGCAGATTAGCCTACGGTTACGTTTCGACTCCTCATGAAAAAAATTGATCATACATGGGAGGGTACAAACGGGAGCAGGGGACCCGAAAAAAAAAAAAAAGAAAAAAAAATTAGTCGTACACATTCGCCGATAGGTGTCTCTACTAATTCTTCGACACCACGTTTTAATCAACGAGAGTCACAAATCAGACCAAGGCACAGGCCATTGAATCAAGTGTCAGCAGTAAGGGACCAAAACATTGTATAAGGGTTCAGGTAGAAGACGGAACAAGAAATCCAAAGACAAAGAGGCTGAAGATCTCTGTGGATTCCTTCTCCGTCTTCTTCCTTACCCTTCATGGACATTTTACAATCTTTTCACCTTACTGATCCTTGATTCAGTGGCATGTGGTCAGATGGAGATCAACAACTTCACCCCCGGCCCAACTGCCTATAGTCCCTTTAAAGTGCCAATACCGAGTACATCAAAGCACTGGTCGGTTTGAATCTTAGCTTCTTCTGCATTAGCTTTCGTCCTTCTCGACCATCCAAGAAGAGATGGGGATTGTATTGACCCGAATGAGGCCAGTGAAGTATACTTTTGTCACCAGATACATGCCTAATACTTCCCATTCAAACCCACAACCGACTTACCTTGTTCGTACACATCGATGAGTATATTTAAATACCCAGGGCATGTTATTCGAACAGCACGAAAATTGGGCTCCAACTCGACCAGGCCTGTACACATTGCTAAAGTAGGTCATCATTGAATGAATGTAGCACGCGGGGGATCCGTCATCGACTCCGCCACCTGATATATCGGCCCGCTTCCCGGCCACTCACCGAACAAGCCCCCGGTTTCCTCTCAAGGATTCCAAAGATACATATATATACCTCCTTCGACAGTCTTCTCTGAACATTTTTCGTTAATCAATTCGATTTTAGGTGTCATTTCTCGATTTCATCAGGTAGGTCGAATTTTAGTGATATTCCTATTTGGCAGTTCTTTCGATTGCCCCAAAGCGATTGATATAACATACGTGCATGTCAAAGGTATCTTACTTGACATTGTATCCTTTGATTGTTCTCCATAAGAAAACATATATAGATGAACATGGAATCCATTATATCTTATGATGACCAATTATGATTTTTGTCAGTGCTTTATCGTGTTGATATTGCCCAAATTGGAAGCACGCATGTTATAAAGTCGATCACAGATAAGCTTTTCTAGAAGAATCAAAGCGGACTCAGTCACTGTCGCCGAGGGGAACTTGCATGCCTTGTTTTACTACAGATAGGAAGAGTCCATTGAATGTGTTATTTGTAACGTAGGGGTAGTAAATGTGCATGTACTGACGCGGCCGAAATGTAACATCATCACTGTGCCAAAGCGAATGATTACCGGCGCCGGTTACGGGCCACAGTAGACTCGCCCGAATCATTTCTCACAGGAATTTGAGAAGGGGCGAAACGCACTCTTAAGACTCCTCAATTTCACCGTCACAAGACTGTGCTGGTTAATTGTTACGAGGATTTCTTCCCCACGTAATGTGGTATGAATATCCATTGAGGACTGTGCTTATCAAGGGAGGACATTTTCCTGGCCGATCGTAATAGATCTCCCCGAAAAACAAAAATATTACCCATGGTGGTAAAAACACCCCCACATCTAACTCTTTTTAGTTTCAAAAATTGTTAAATCACATTCTCCTACGATCGCCTTGCATGATAAGACAAGTTTTAAAAGGACACAGGAATATTTTCTGAAGACGTGATTTATTTATTTTTAGTTTGTGTGTTTAAATAACAACCTTACACGATGGCCTTTCAAGATAAGAAAAGCACGGCAATATTTTCTGGAAGCGTGCGGTGCACAATTTGTTTCTAATGCCAATTTTGATAGCTTTTTAAACTGTTATTCAGGTGTTTGCGTGATCATTCTCTGCCAAGTAGGCCATGATGATTTATGTAGCCAATAGTTCGTTCATTGATGACCAACTATCTGCTATTTTCAATGATTCTTTGTCGGTTAGTTGGTTTGGCACAAATCATCATTATTGTCATCCGTGTACACCAAACTGTGCTTGTAGTCACCTCGTTTGACACCAACACACATAGCATTGATGTAACATAAAAGTACCAAAGAAAAAGACTTGGCATTATCTCTTTCGGTTAAGCCCCTGGATTTAACGTCAAGCTACATATCATTTAACGCCAGCGTCAGTGACATATATAACTTGAACAAACGGGCCCAGAATGAGGTTGATACCTATTTGAACCATCAATTATAGAACTGGTCATCGCCCCTAAAAGGTTGTTGGCAAAATCCAAAAAGTGTTTTTCATTATGGGTATACATATGTATATGCACTACGAGTATATACACACCGGCAAAATTTCTCTGTGGTGCCGGTGTAACAATAACAAATGCCCCCTGGAAAAAGTGTCCGGCCCTATTGTAATCTGCAATGTGGTTCTATAGAGACCCTGACCGTCAATAGCTCAGAGATTGAAGCTCATAATAGAATCCTTTGTTTCCCGGGCATTCTATCCTTATTTTAAACTTCTACACCGGGACGGCGATGACGTGCGTCTTTTTTGTGGAAACGACCACCAATCAAACTAACGGGGTAACCCTTTCAGGTACTTGGTCAAATCTGTGAAGTGACCATGCAACCATTGGCACCAAATCGATTATAGGCCATCCCTACAACATCGATGACCGCTGCTGTTCAATATCAACCTGCGTCACAGCACTAAAATTTGTCAAATTGCCTATTTTATTACCGCAACCACCTACTTCTATCTCAATTCCATTATTCCAGAGCAATCAAGCTCCCGGTTAGTATGTTAAAGCACCTTTGTTAATAGCCACACCATTATTTCAATTTCTATCGAATGGACTGGATTCCTCGCATCAGTACGACTGGACCTAGGTCACTTTGGAAGGAATGTGACCCCGTTAGGTGAATGTTCTCAGGCCTTCTAGACGCATGAGAACAGACCATGACAGTATTAGAACGGAGCCATCTTAGCATGACAATTCACTACTCGCCGCCATACCATTAAAAACGGACAGTGCCCGATTCCAGTCTGAACAGAGGTTTGATGACGTTCTAGTCTAGCTATTTCAAGACGTTTGCCTAGCTTTGAAAAGGAGACTACATGTAGATAGCTTGGTCTGAACTGGGAAAATATCTGCTGACGACGGTGCATACCGATGGTAGAATAAAAGTGGTCCATCTCTCTTTACTGCCTCACAAACGGCAGGATATATCTTTTCTTCTCAGAGTATATTTATCTACATGAACTTCAGTAGTTTTAAGTAACTTAAAAGCGAGCGGCCTTAAAAATCCCTATACAGCCCTGCATGGCATCGGAATCCCCGAAACACTGAATCCGCCATATTTACTCATAGGCTATAGCCTATAGCTATAGACTTTAAAAAAATGCTTGTTGGGTTTGGACACACTCGTCTTAGGTGGCAACGTCCTGCCAGCCACATTGGAACTCTAAAAGACAAGTCGATCAACAAACACATTTCGCTTTGTGACACTATTCCTCTCCTTGAGCAGAAAGGACATCGGTGAACGAGCACTCGGCGGTGACCCACAAATGCAGGAAAGATCAATATTTGTGACAAAGCCTTGACGATATTTTCAACAAATCGCCGCTTCGCTTGGCTAAGCATCCTCATAGAATGATATAGGACTGCTCGATCTCAAAGAGTGAGCCATTGACAATAACATGTTCCACTCATTCACCTCATTGGGACACGATGTGAGATCTTGTAAGGTAAACATGTATGTTCTTCCCCGGCGAGGCATATTTATCTTTTGTCATGTAAAAGAGTGTTTTGCAAAAGAATGCTTTGCATGTTTCAGTAGAATCACTATCAGTGTTGAGACGTGCTACACTGACCCTTTAAAAATCTACATTGGCGTGCATTGTGAAGAATGGAGGGGGTGGGGTGCAAACAATGGTCTAACGCGTCACCACACTTGCTACAAACGACAATGCCACGGTGATAAATCACGTGATTTGACGTCATCACGTCACCTCATCAGCTTTCGAGGCGTTTTCGTAACCAGTACCACCCCGTCGATTTAACTCGGCCATAAAAGGTATCTGCCGGCCGTATGGTCGGTAACAAACTAACCGGGCCCATGACCAGATCACGTTCTCACAACAATTATGAGAATTTCGTACCGGGTTCAATCAACGACACTAATAGTAAGTCGTTAGCAAAAATTACAAAGCTTATATGCCTTATTACCTTTGATATACAGGTCGCAGTAAATTACTGGCCGTACTTGGCAATCACTAATCAGGAGGATATGTCGTTGGCCTGAGGGCGAACCGAGCATGGATTTTTTACGAGGCCGGATGAATGAGTTAAAGGATAGCTCCTGGAATAAATCGCTATAGCGATAATCGGGAAAACTAACGCACCTGCATATTCCGTATATCATTATTATTCCAATATAGGACTGTATATCGCTCAAAAATTTGCGTTTGTACCAATAAAGGTGTTTTAAATCCACCAAACACAGAGTTTATGGAGGGCGCCATTTTCTCACTTTTTTCGCGATCTCTCCTCCAAAACCGGAGAATCGTGACGTCACGTGTGCAATTCACATTGTCAGTATTGTCACAATAGCAGTCAGCCGATTGATATTTTGAGATCGTGTTATTGTATTGTTATCAAGGGGGCTTCAGTCTCAGATGATGAAAGCTACGTTGACAGCAGTGACACTTCGATGAGCAGCGGGAGTTATGAAGATTTGGATGTAGGGGGAAATGTTGGTGTACAGGGCTACCAGTTTGAGCCGGAATATGAAGAGAGGGGGAGATTGACGGCAATGACGCTATGGCTCAAGCTATTGAAGATGCAGCTGGACCCGATGTTGATGGCCAAAATGAGGACTATGCACCGAGGCATTTTGCATTCAAGCAATCCATATATTACGCGAATGTCCAAGTAAAACGAAATTAGAATGATTTAATTGCGTGAAATCTTGAGACATGCGAGAGAGATCGCGAAGAAACGGATATTGACATGGATTCACACACTGCGCACGCGCGAAAAGCGGTGACAAGCCCACAATATGAACGATCGGTGCTTCGGAATTTCAGCCAATCACTGCCATTGCACACACCGCGTCATCACCGAGGGAAATTTGACTCAAAATGGCGCTGTCCATGTCAGTAAAATAGGGACTATTAATATCAATTTTTCTCCCTGAACTATAATATTTCTTCCACTTTCAAAAGGTTTGTGGTAAAGAGGAATACTCATTTAATATATTTCCATTGGTTTCGTTCAAAAAGGCTGCCAACGATTTATTCCAGGAGCTATCCTTTAAGATTCCTAGTGTAATTGAACTATAACTATACGGTGCAACACTATACTCACTGATATGCCTTACTAGGGTACATGGTCATGTTGATACAAATATGTTAGTAGTCAAAAGTGATAGCTTCATCGGACGCACTACGAAATTGTAAACAATATATTTTCTCCTTACATGACTGTATCATTTTCGTGATGATTTATCGAAGGTGGCATCTTTGGGTCATACTTCCTTCCGACTTCAATAACTCTATCTCACAAAATATTTATGATTGGAATTCTGTCAATCTGATAGTGTAATATCACGCCACGAACACAACCAAAAACGTCACACCGGTGCTTCCCTTCGTCAGAAGACGTACCGCAAGAGGACCATTCACGAGGGGATGAGTGTAGCGAAAATATCAAGGATGCCGAAACTCTTGTCGGCATAAATCCTTTGAACAGAAGAAATGTGACAATGCAATGCAGAGCCACAATGTTCATACATACATGTCAGTACGTTAATCTTATACTGGTACTTATCATCAAGTATGGACTAATCTACACTTGCTATACTACACACGTAACAATTATCAACTCACCGACGCAAAAAAAGCATTCAACAAGCAACTTGAATTTTTTTTCATATATATGTTTACCCAAACGTCCGACAGAAGGCTTCCTTGCAAACTTGAACTATCGTTTAAGGACGTACTTCTTTGGCGCCCGACATAATATATCATGTCCTTAAGGTGCAAATCTTAAAAACTTGAGGTGAACCATGTTGACCTGGACGCTTTCTTGGCAAGATTTTCACACAGTTTGTACCAGAAATACTAATTACATTGTAAAAGTGGGATTTAAGTATGCGGCATACACTTTTGTCCTCACTGACCTCCGAACAGGGTAGGAAGATGTACACGTACATGCATGTTCAAAAGTTTTCAACCCGGTGTAGCAGTTTGTATATGGTGACGGATTAAGGTATCATGATTCCATTTGTTAGAGACCGATGACCTTCAATACCTCAGCTACTAAAATGGCATAATAGAAACATATGTCCCAGACTCTCTACCTTAGGACTTTACCAACTGTTACACCCTTGTGTCAAGACCACAGTTGTATAAATCCAAGGAAGGAAAGGTTGTACGAAGTCACAGACCGTTATGGTGAGCGTCTCTATCCAACATTTCCTGAAAAATCACAAGACGGTTGTGTGTCGCTTGATATACTCATGGTTGTACTACATATCCCAAAGGCGGGGACTAAACTTTCATTCCTGTCCAAATGGTTGCAACGTCTCGGCGTGATCGCAGATCGGAACTCTGATCTCAACATGTATTCAATAGGCCTACATACTCGCCTGCAGCAATTTATGGTCATGTATGACGATGTCCATTTACTTTCTGGCAAATAGGTTTTTTAATAACAAGCGATGATGAGTCCTATTATTTGGCGTTTTTGTCCTCTATTACTACGATGTTCATGTTGATGGTGAAATTAGCGTCAATAGTCAATTGAAATAGGATGTCAACTTGATGAGCTCTGGTGACATTTTTGCAAAAAAACATCGATAAATAGTGGATTTCTGATAAATCGATGAACGTCAAGATGAATGAATAGTACATGTATATACATTGTACATTTAAATACACTTTTAATCAAAAAATCGCAATTTTAAAGCCTTCCTCGATCGGTTTCCTTTAATTTAATTTTTCGACTTTCTTATCTTAGCCTTGCAGACATGGATAAAGTCTTCCTCGACCACCTCCGGGAGGGCATGCGAATTGACGGCCAGGACGACCAGGGCGAGAGCATTCTAGACTTCCAAGAACTTCTGGTACATATTCAAAATCAAAATACATGTAGCTTATGATAATATTTCCATATTACCGTGTAATTCCCCCGATTAGAATAGCATTAGTGTGCACAATTTATTCGTTTTGCAGCACGACAATTGGATACAGAGTTATGTTTGATACTGTAGCCGTAGAGGTATGTGGTATATCGTCACCTTCATAAAACAATTTTCTCAAAAGTAGAAAATATGACTTTATCAATTATTTTATGAGGATGACGATGTCGATATGTCAACCTACTGAGAGTAATTTAATGTATGTGTACCGGTATGTCCATTATCAATATGTACAATGTATAGTTATATTGACTGTTGGAGACGTTATTGTAAGAAGATTGCCTCTGCTAATGTACAGTTTCGAAATAGAGAGAAAGAGTAACAAAAAATTAACGTTTTTTGTATTGTAGACTAACGCAACCACAGCACAGCCCAAAATTTTTTTTTCATACAGCGCATGTCGTTGATAACAACCTAACCCCTAGATGACCGAATTAGAATGCACCACTGCTGCCTTATTTGAACACCACTGCGCTGGAGGTAACGCCTACGCATTGAGAGATGACCTGAAGGAGAGCGAGGCAACTTCCGGTCATATAATCCAGTGAGAATGTGTACATTCTGCATCACCGCAGAAACGAGCCATCCAAAGGGCGTATTTAGGGGAACTTCCTGTCAATTTTGCTAAACCATGCCTTTGCCATGAACGCTTCTTCCGAAAAGTACACGGAGGGTAAAACACATTTATTATAAGCAAAGCTATTAGTCTTGTAAAACGTTAATTACTTCTAGAAAAGGCTTGCATAACGTCGCTTCGTCTCTTGGATTTCCAATGACTACGATGAAGGCATGGTACATGTAGATGGTACTGCCATCTCCGGGTAGTGGTGCTCACACGATCTCTCTAGATATCGTTGTGACCATTCGAGATACGTTTTCTATCAACGTTATGTTTTGTAACTCTCAATTCTGAAATGTCGACCACGACGAATAAGGCAAAACTGTGCTGCAAATAAAAAGCCGGTGTTGTAAACATAAAATCTTAAAGATGGCCGTCTTTGCGCATGCGTATTTCTACCTTCCTGTCGCGGTGGTGCTCAAAATGGCGACACTGTGTTGTGGTTGTGTTTCAGTTCTCAAAGCTGCTGAGGTTAAGAATAGCATTCTCCATTTTACGATTGCAGTCCTCTAGTCGAGCTGACCACCATCAGGTGTTGAGGAAAATCGCAAAACTTGATGTAGGCTGCGAGGTGAGTAACAAAGGCGTTCTCCACAAAGCTTTTCTGACATGCTCTCCTTTTACATTTAGTGCATCTTGACTGCCAGTGCTTTTGGATCTCATCGATACTGTAAAGGGAGTATAAAACCACGAAAGTCAGGATGCTTTAGTTTGTGGCAATGCTGACCTTGTCCTACTTTTGCATCTACACTATCGGGCTAATGGTGATAGGTTTGTTGAGCAAGGAGGTAGACACAGGATTTCTACCATTCGCCAACATCGAATTACATCTTTCGTGTCATTAGGTCCTTCTTCCTTGTAAATGTAATGCATCCATTACTATTTCGATCTTCAGAACCTGAGCCATGACTTTGACGCCAAGGCTGTCCAGTTGGTCAACTCCAAGGAGAACGCGGACCAAGACATCGTAACTATGACCAACCAACTCATAGACGAGGATAACAACAACGTCGTCCTCGGCTATACCGTAAGCTCAAAACCTCCCTTATCCTCGGCCCTTATAGAAATAAAGGTTTTGGCCTCTGAAAAAGTTTCAAATGTGTTTCAGCCATTTCAAATATACACCCAGTAGAGGTTTCGTGTGTAAGATGAAAACCCCCAATTGGTTTTGAGATTGTGGAAACCACTATGGTTTTCCAATTCCCTGAAGCACCTCTACGAGGTACATATTTGTTTTCGCCAAAAACCATTGAAGTTTTTTAAAGTCTGAAAAGTCTTCATTTTTTAGGAGAATGCGGTCACAGCATATGGAATCGACTGCGGCCCTTACCTGAAGTTTCTGGGGAAAAAAATCCATGATTAGATCACCATTCGCAAATGCTTCTCATTTCATCGTTTCTTCTACCTGCTATACAATTGATCGCCTGACCCATCGGGTCCTCTTTCGAAAAGTCCTGAAGTAGGCTTCCAAAACATCTCCCTATAAAAGCTTAACGGCTCTGAAGCAGGCTTTCAAATCATTTTCCTAAAGCTAAACATTGTTGACGAACATAACCAATAACTGGCCAAGTTAGGTCGCAATGCCATCTCTTGCCTTACCAACAGCTGAAGCATAGGCGCGTAGATAACTTAGAATCAATTCTGTTCAGACACCATTTGTTTAATTGACAAAATATCGCTATCAACTTGCAGAAGAACATCCACTTGATGAAAGGGGCCTGGGCGTACGTCCTTCGACTTGATGAGTGTATGAGGGTGCACCTTAGAAATGCAGCCAACTACCACCAGGTAAACTACAAATTCACAATTATCCATGAGAGTTCAAGAGTCAGTGATACTTTTCAGTGTCCCAACACTCAAGTTGCAATATTCTGTTTACGCCAAAACTGCAACGAAGTGCGCTTTGATGGAAAGTTTTTGATCGACACGTCGAACATTTTTTTCTTTGCTGTGCTTGCAATTAAATGATCTTTGCCTCATCCACCCTCTCCTCTCGTTCCAGTTCTTCTACGAGATCGAGGAGTATGTTAGGTCGATGGACCACTGCCTGCCCAAACTCATTTCCATCGTGGAGAGTGAGAGACCCGACGCCAAACTTGAGGACGGCCAAAAACTGCTACAGAGGACAAAGGTAAAGGTTTCTCCTCAGTTGACGTAAGTGTTATATCTCTTTCCTCCGACATTGTTCGTTGCCTCTGGGAACGGCAGCGGGACACAGGAATTCCGCAAAATAGTTGCTAACTTGAAGCTGGCGTTTGTTATTTTCATTGGAAAAATCGAAAGTAATCCGAGAATTTAAGTCATAGATTTGTCTTAAATTCTGTTTTCAGAATGTAGTTTTCGCGATTTACTTCTTCCAAGGTAAGGTGATGGAGGTGTATGAACGTAGCCGGACGATCCTCCCAGTCTACAAGAGGACGGATAGTAGTGCTGATGGCATACCCGTCATGGCGCTCTGCGCTTACAAAAATAAACAGGTATACACCTTGAAATCCTTTCTGAGGCCATGATTATATAGACTTCACGTTGTCGCCTTATGTTTTACTTGTCACGAGTAAACTGACCTTGGCTTAAAACACGATGTCAGGGTGAAAAGTGACATTGTGAATCATATAAAGCCCGCTCTTGAGAAGTGACTGCATGTAGTTCGTTCTTCGTGTCACGCATGAAAAGTGAACAGTGACGCGTTACATGTAAAAAGGTGAACTATATGTGGTCACGGCCGTAGACGTCGATGATCTGGGCCCGTTGTTCAAAACATGTTTGTTTACTAACGCTGGCGTTAACTTAACTTAGCACTTATAATGAGAGAGATAACGATAGGTCAGGCGTCTGGGAAGTTAGTGCACTCAGAGTAAAGAAATTTCGCTGTAATGTTCGAAATAGTGCCGATATATGTAATATTTGTTTCTTCTAAAGTGTCATCAGAAAATTCTGTAGAGCCAGCCTTATCTAGGCACACTACATACAGTGCCAATATAAGAGTGTATGTTTATTTTCACACTGCAGATTGAGTTCAAACAAGGTGACGACCTGTCCCTGCTAAAGAATAAGGACATCCAGCTGTGGACAGTGAAGAACGCAACAGGCCAGACAGGGGATGTTCCCTCCCCCATTGTGCTCATCCCTGGGCCAGATATCAAGGCGCTGAACGAAGCGTTCGAGTAAGTCCATTTCGTGGGATCTAAATCGAAGGCTTTTCTTATAATGCAAGCGTTAGCATTTGGGCTTGCTAATTACCATTTGTCTTATCTTTCCACATTCGCAACTTCGACTCGGTTCTCCTGACTTGCACAAATCCGCCATCCATGGCATAAAGAGATCACTGCGAAAGATAAAGCCGCTGTAGAGGCATTCAAACTTTGTCACACCCACTTTCTCAGAATAGAAGAACTAGACGTTTTCTTTGCTTCGTGATAGATGTGATGAAGTTATTACGTATTTGTAACTTGCAGGCTCCAGGTTAAACTACTCGGGCACTGGGTGAGCGCCGTCAAGATCCTAGGAAAGTACATCTTACTATATTTAGTAAAGATGTTCAGCTACTGGAAAGAACAAAAGGTGAGCATACAGTCATGAAAGTCCTGATTTAAAACGAGTTCTACGTTCAACTTTTGAAGAAGAAAAAATGTTATGTCTATTGCCCTGTTCACAGATGCGCTTCTCTGTAATGTCAATCTAGTCCAAAATGAGGAGGGCCCCATGTGCCCCTCTTGCTATAGGATTATCACCTCTACCATGCAGCAATCTTCTCAGTCTTTATCACTTCTTGCTATCATTACAGAATGATGTTTTGAAGTGCCTTCCCTCATCACAAAAGGAAGAGATCAAGAGGCTGGTTGGAAATGCCAAGGAAACCTTTCTTAGCATCTGGGCAAAATGCCCCGGATATACACGGATGCAGGACGATGGTGTCTACGTCACGAAACTTTTCCTGGAAGTCGGGGACGGAAGAAGTAGGTTTTGATTGAGAAGGTCCAAAACGCTTTAGGAAAAAAATGTTTGAAAGGGTCATAAGGGTCTCGGGTAGATTGACAGTTACTATTAGGTACATCTCAAGTTTATATGCGTTGCCATTTTTGTCGAGCAAGGGCCTGAATTGGTAAGGGTACTCTCTTAGACACTAACCACCTTTGCCTTTCTTTCCACAAGAATTCCTCTTTGTAATGTTGCTGTGAATAAATTTTTAAAAATGCCATTCGAATTACAGTTGCAGCGGACGACGCGCAGGTGACTGAAATAGCCGAGATAACCAGGACTATGAATGACCTGGTGACCACGTATAGAGAACTGCTGGACAAATGGCGCCGGTTTGCTATGATGGTACAGATGGGCAAGATGCCGGAGCAGCTTCTGATGGTCAAAGGATGGGAAGACTACCAATTAGTTAATTTCGATGATCTCATGGAGTAAGTGTTGACAAAAATGAATCCATGCATACTGTGCAGCAGGTACTGGTAATTGAGAGGTTTAACCGTAACCACAAGGTCGAACCTTTTCCCTTTTGTATTTGTCGTCACTGTATTTGTCTTCTCGTTGCGACTTCGAGAACTGGTCCTTTCGTTGTTTTATCTGCCTGGAACATGGACCAAATGATCAAAAGTTCGGAAATATCCTTCTCGATCGGGCAGAGCGTAGGAGGGAGATAATCATTAACAGCTAGGAACAGTGCATCCCAGACTTACTCGGCTTCCATGTAGGGTATTCCTGGCAGGTTAGAGGACCTCACTGAATCGTGCATTCCTAGCACTAGAACTTAGGTTGCCTGTTTGTCGGCAACTGCTCTCTACAGTTAAAACCAACCTTTTTTTTCAGGAAATGGCAGAAGTACATGTTGGACGGTGACTCCTCTTGGTGGGATGAGTTCAGTGAGTGGATGAAGGAGTGGGAGGAGTATCTGCGGCTCGGCGGAGGCGACGCGGAGGAGGAACTGGTTATGCAGACCGTCAGCACCGTGGAGGCAGTCGCGCCGGGGGTCACTGTCGGAGTTAGCGAGGAGACAGTAAGTTCGGGCTCTGGCATGTCTGATCCGTTGCTCTGTTCGAGTTGATGCCTATCTGGTTGATAAAGACCGGCCTAATAAAGTCACAGGAATCGACTTAGGGAGTTTTGATTATGATTGTGTTGAGGCATTTGGCCTATTCTTTGCATGAATCAATAGTATGTTATACATTTTTGATGGTCTAGATTCACCATTAATTGGTACTTTCTTAAAATATTGCAGGAGACTGCAGAGTCTGAAGCAGTAACACGCTCAGAATCCGAGACTCAGACAAAGATGGTTATTATTGGTGCGGTTGATCCATCGTCCGGCGACCACTTAAACTTCGAGATAGCCGTCGGGAAAGGGATCATCAACATGGAAAAAGGCGAATACTGCAACACCAAGACCGGCGAGACGAAGCCTCTAGGTCAAGCAATGGCTGAGGGACAGGTCTTGGTGGAGATCCAGAATGTCCAAAAGAGCGTGGAGAAGACGACATCATACGGGATCATAACAATCAAGACATCCAAGGAGACGCGACCGTACAAGATACTAAACGTTGTCAATACGGATACAGACGCTAAGATGTCCGTCCCGGATGCGGAGAAAGCTGGCATCTTGAATATCAGCAAGCAGACCTTCCGGGACAAAGAAGAAAATGAGACCATGTCGATTGCTGATGCCATTGAGGTCGGTTTGATTGAGGTAGAATATGAACAGATGGACGATGTCCCGGAGCCCGAGATGAAGATTCAGACGTATGCAGTCCACGGCGTCATTGACCGCAAGCGCAACCGGAAGATCTCGTACAACGAGGCGGTCTCCCACGGGATCGTCGACCCTGACGAGAGCCTTTACTTTGACAGCATCACCAAGGAGAAACTCTTCCTCGGGGACGCAATCACCAAGGGATTCATCAAAGCTAGAAAGGTAGATTCGAATGAAAAGAATATGCTTGAGTTAGAGCCAAAAGACGCCAAGGTTGCTGCTAATATCCAAAAGATGAAAACCAGAATGAAAATGATGTCGGCTCTCAAGGGCATATCCAAGTAAATTTGACTGCCCGCTAATTTTGATCCATTTTAAGATAAAAACGTAAGCTACACCACAGCAAAAATGTTCAATTCAGTTCGACAAACGTACTGGTTCATCAGACTGGTCACACACTCCGGGCCATAGCTGCAATTCTAAAACACCTCAGTTGCAGCACAGCACTGTTTACAGTGTAAAAAGCACTGTGCCTCGATTTCGTGGTTATGGTCAGGCAATCATTATTGAAAATTTTTATCGTGTGGCATCATACGTCATTCTGCGATGTGCGTTCAACTGTTTACTAATATCTAATAAGAATGTGACTCCATCCCGCATGTGCATGGTGCATATATTGTATTGTTTTCTCTAACCAAGGCAATGGGTAATGCATGTGATAATGCGCACAATGGTTAATATGATTTCCCCGTGCGTGGAAACCAACCACCAGAAGATATCAAGACACGGCGCCGTGGGTTTTTTCCAGAAGTGATCTTCTGATTGGTTTAAGTCATGGCTCCTTCACCGAATCTTCATCCGCGTTTGCCTCCGGACTGTTATTTTACACCACAAACCAGTGTGAGATTGAGGAGCAAGAACAGCGCTGCAAACACGTTCGCGAGGGTTCGATTCCCTGAAGAAAATCGTTCTTTATTCGAGAACAGGGAGTGTCGTGGCGATTCGTAATGCATACACATCACAATGGCGATTCAAATTATACTCCGGTTACGGGCTACAATAGACTCGCTGGAATCCTTTGTTGAGACTTAAGGAACTGAAAGGATTGCCCCTGACCACTTAAAAATCTTCTAACAAAAGATTCGGGTGAATCTATTGTGCCGAGTAAACGGTATTATAATAGGGAACCCTTTTCGCAAATCCCCTGAATCAAAACGAACGCCCATATCCCATTGTTCGAGGTCCTGATCACGAGGTCGAACAATGAGACAGGCAATCGCGTGGCGTTTCGGGGATTTGCGAAAACTCACTTTTAATCTAAATCACCATGTTGATTACCGATACTTGAAGGGGTGGTACATAACTGTAGCATGCACTTCTTATCTGATAACTTTGTGTATATTGTAAAAAGCTGAATTTGTATTCGATTTGCATGATAAAATCCTCCTTTTGCTGAAAGAGGAGAGCATTTAGCATAATTTGTATCACTGAAAAGTTGCTTGTAGCATAATATTCCCGGATGGAGACCTGGAACAACTGTACACAATACATGTATGTAGCACAGGATAATGATAAACAATGTAAAATTAACCTATAGTGTATAATGCCTAACAGTGATCGTTTCTAGAATCATAACAGTACTAATTTTTACGTTTTCTTCTTATATTTCATATATTGCGAGTATAGATCCTGATGTAAACTAGTGTGTTTTCTACTGGCAGAATAAATGAATGCTTATTTTGTGATATACTAGATGCTTTGTGTGCGTGTTCATGTGTACATAGATGGTAACCTACCGAGCTCAACCACTGTGTGTAAGCGTTCCGGACGATACACACAAGAAGACGAGTCCATTGTCAAGTTCTTTGTTATGCAGGGTATTTCAATACCACTCGGGCAAGTGTTATTTCCGCTATACAGTACTGGCGGCATTGAAATGTGCACTTGCTCACCCTAAAATAACGAAGGACGTGGGCAATGGACTGTCCTTTCTGTATTGGGTAAGAGGTGACGCGCTTGTCCACAGTGCGAATACCAAATGCACCAAAGCCCAGTCGAGGTCGGCGCCGCCATTTCCCTCACTTGGCTTTGTCACGTGGTCGCCGCTCTTGCACGCTTTTGATTGGCTTACTTCGGTGATGGATTGGACATGGTGAAAAGTGGGGACGAAGGTTAGTGCGTAGACCTGGTACGTACAATAAATATTATGTAAATGACAAATAAAAGATGGCCTAACATGCGTAACTCATATCTAATATTGCAAATATGTAGAATTGGTACGTGTAGGCTGTAAGTCGTGTAGTTAACCTTTGCACATGTCTCCTCACAAATCTTATATCAAAAAATGTCAAAATTCGCCAATGATATTTCACTAGTGTTCGAGCCGGGTGTTCGAGCAACATCATAATTCGACTTCCTTGTGTATAACATCTTGACCCTCAAGCTTTGACCACCTCCGCCGACCCGGACTCCTCCGTAATACCAAGGAGGTAACTAACGGACGGAGTACCTCTGATGATTCAGAATGTGTGTATAACTGCTTTTCTATATTCCTGGACCACAAGTTATTACGAACGGCGACTCCTTTTGTGTACACATTGTCAATATAACACAATGGGTGATATGAATAAAGACTAGCGAATGCTTTTACTTCAATTTTGTACAGAAAGGCCTAGTGTAAATGTACGTGAAGTTTTAGAAAAAAGCATTTGCTCGTCTTTATTCATAATACCCAATATTATGGAGACATAGTCCAGAATTATACGGCGTTGACTAACTGTCATACCTGTTCTTTAATTTCAGGTGGACAACGACGCTGACCACAAAAACCTGCACTTTTAGGAAGACGCGACTCTTCCGATTGCGGAAGGTACAAACTGCTGCTGTTTTGATTCAGAAGAAAGGAATAACGCTCTCCACGTGTCATTATGATCGTGTACTATTACATTACGATTGATAAAGTGTTTCAAAAGCCACGCGCTTGCCAGTACATGGATAGTTTTTTTCCATCCGGGAATCGGAACCATGGTGTTTTTTTCGGACAGTATATCTTGCCGCAAATGTACCTGGAATCAATTTAGGCGAACTTGTTAGTTGCAAAACGGAAGAAGTCGTACTTTGGCAAGCAGAAAAGATGTAGAACTGCAACGTTTTGGGTTGTTTGGTGTGATACTATTTATTCAAGCGATTCAAATTGAAACTATGGCTCGTTGTCGAACGTTATATTACTTCAGTATTTCAGTTAAATCTAACTGTAACCGATTCTGTATTGTTTTCACATTAGGATTAGATTTTTAAAAGTACAGCACTTTGATGTGGAATGTAGATTATTAGTAGCCTGACACAGACACTGATGACTGTACATGAGAAGATTGATAAATTTTAAAACATGTAAACCGAAAATACGCCGTTAATGTTCCCCCATTGGGATGGTGTAGTGTAGAGCATTTGAAACTCACACCACCACTCAATTCTGAATTGTTGGTCATAATATACTTTTTAATTTATAGTCCACGGCTGGAGTCGGGAACAACTTACTATATTAACATTCCACTTTATTTGATACAGTTATCGCCAGTAAATAAAACACCGTTTTCATTATTTGATATCAAGATATAATCGTTTTATTACTACATTACATTACATGTATACACGTATATTCATTGCACCTGTGTTTTTCTCACGCGTGGGCGTTTGAAGAAAAGGGTCTGTCCAATCACTTTAATTGCTCGTTACAAATCATAAAAGAATTACTTCTCAGAGTGCTTGTCACTGGTGCAGGGTCGCTCACTGGAACACGTTTTCTTCTTTCAATAGACCTAAAGATATGGAAAAACATATATGATTCAGATGAATAACGTTATTGACGGGTGGATGAGCAAGCGCTCCAAGCTCAATGGACAAGCATGCAGTGCAATACATGCATGCATGTGTAACGTTGTTAATGCTAGGTGGCCATTATACGGAAACGACAGTGATTCTTCAGAGAGGCGAACCCACGACCTCGTCACTCTTACCACTATGCCACTCAGTGATCTCGCCTTATGATTGAATCAACAGCGAAATCTACAGAATATCATATTCATTCAGCATATTCATTCAGTATATCGACAATAATCTGTACCTAACTTAACATGACAGAATTTTTTAAATGTCGTGTTTCTCGGGATAGCAGACAAGATGTGATCTTCATACCGGGTATTTCTTTGCGAACGGCCCCAGGTAAGTACACACAGCGAGGCTGGTAGACTGGGGCTTGGCCAGGCATACAGCCATGGCGACACACCTCGAGAAATGCTCGGCAGACCTTGCTTCCAGTACACTCAAAACCCTACACAAAAGTAGATAGCATGTCGAAGCTAAAGTTAGATTTTGATCAACTTGAGTGTGGAAATTCAGATTATGATGATAATGACGAAATGACGTCGATATGCAACTGCACGAATATGACATTTGAGACGGTTCTAAGGACTTTTGGGAGTACAAATTATGTCATGGAGGATCGCTAACTCTGCCAGTAAGCTAATAGCATGCGAGATGGATGTTTGCTAATTCCGGCCATAGGAAAATTGGAAGCTTTACGAAATCGGCCACTTACACTGCAGACTTGCTCAATTGGGATGCCCCCGATCAAGGTCAAACCTAACTGAAAAAAGTAAGAAACGGTAGATAAAGCTACCACTCAAACAACTGTAAATAACTCGGTCATCATTGCAAGGAAGATCGCATTGTGCATTTAGTACATTTCACAGAAATAATCTAAAAGACCAGGGAAAATATAAAAATCACATTTTTTCAAAAATATCGAGCAGCAATCTTTTGGTTGGTAGCATCGACATGCGCTTTTTGACAATCACCAGTAACTGAAATATCTCTTTATCCATTTTCGACACTTCTCTCGTAATTTTTGCCTTAGGAACGAAGCAACTTACCAAGAACAGGGCAATGTATTTCATCATTTTGTTGCTGAAGCCGCCTCCAGAATGATTTGGATGAACTACACGGGAGCCAAGCCTCTTCAACTGTAGCTTAGTATTATCCGTTTCAAAAAGAACACAATTATGTCAGCCATGTTGAAGAATCAAATAATTCATTTTCTTTATCATATTTATGTTCGTTTAGACATTCAAATCAAGCTGAGCATTAAAAAACGCACAGGTAAATTTCAACACAGTTATTCAATGAGAAGATTTTTCTAAGAAGAAAATCTGGAATAGTCCAAATTGTCACTTTTCCTCTACCGATTATTCTGAAATCAACAATAGGGCCAATGTAATTATCGGTATCTGTACGATATGATAAGTAAACTAAGTTAAGTGAACCATAAATTGAAATGTGAAATCGATTCAGAGTACCGTCTACAGATGTTAATGTCGCTCCTTTCATGAGCACCAAAACTGCTTAGTCAGCATAAAGTCATTTTCGAAGAAAAACAATCTAACCATGATCTTGGGCAACAGCGAAGACATTTTCAATCTCTTTTCTTTCGACAGAATCTCGATCTAAGATTGTCCAATCCTCCAAAGTGCTAAGTATGTCATCATTAGGTAATTTTCGAAAATGGTAATAAACTAAACCACGTTCTTGTTGGGCGGAGACATATTCAGTCTCTTTTCTTCCGACAGAACCTCGACCTAAGATTGTATCGTAAACATTTGAATCCATGAATTATACTGCTGATGTCCATGAGAACCATGATAATCAAGAGGACGAACATGATGACCATGGCCAACGTTCCCACAGCTTCTGCGGAAGGGGATTCCATCGGTTCGGGCACAAATATCTTTCCCTTTAACTTCAATTTCTTTGGTTTTGCTGAAATGAGACAAGAGCTATCAGTTGACGTACATAAATATATATACGTGGTCCATCGATCATATTACAAGGACAAGCAGTCATGTGAAGGGTACCTCGTCTTGCATCACAGACTTAAAGTAACATGCTAGCATACACACAAGTACAAGCGTAACAACGGTTGAGTCCACAATAGACAAGGGTCCTTCATCTTGTGCACTCTTAACACACTGAAGTACCATTTGTGGGGAAACTGCGCAACTACAAATCTGAGGAACTCGACCTAAAAAAGGGATTTTCACTGGAGTACACTGCCTAATTACACGTACGTGTACACACCCAAAGTCTTCCAAATAAATATTGTCTGTATTTACTGCTGCTATGATGCTACTTCTATATCCGGGACGACAAAGGGATACTGTATGAGCTTCGGAGGTAGAACGAGGAAGTGCAGTGGTGAACAACACATCAAATGTTGGATATCGTCTTATTCGCTAGTTTCCCTAAGTTCTACATCGACAACATCAGAAGCAGCCTGGCATAGCCAGTGGTTTTCATAATACTCCGCCTGTCTATGACGAAGGAATAAAAAAGCCTGATCTCAGGATACATCAGAAGGCACTTACGTCTACAAGGGAGCGGTCTAGGTACCCAGTCCGCTCCATTTCCACACTCCGTCCGAAGCTCGCTCTCACCGGTAAGAAACTCGACTTTCTCATTCACGCAGTAGTAATGGATGACAGTCTTGTATGCTGTTTCGTTGGAGGTCTTTGTAGTGTTGGCGGGGAGGGGCGGAGTTGGACACTCCAGTGCTGAAAAGGCACGTTAATGAAGGCTTGCTGCTACTAGGATAGTCTCCCGCTGCAAAACTACGATCGGTTCCATCAGCGGGTATGGGAAAACCACAGCGGGAAACGATCCAAGTCGAAACAGGCATTGACACAATTGCAGATGAGTAGCTCCGTAGGTCCTTTTAGCTGCTATTTGTAGATACATGTATTGTGGGGTAATTTTACGGATATTTCTTTTTCGGAAACTGCCCCTCATTGGGCGGTAATAGTCGCAAAGAGCGCTGCATCGTTGGCAAAGAGCACATAACACCGGTGTAATGTTTTTGAGTGTTTCTGTTTTTGAGTGTTTCCCCTCATTGTTTGGGAACGCTCAAAAATAGATTGACGAGTATTTCTGTGTATCCCCCTATTGAAAAGTCATGGCCTCTCTAGCTGCCTATTGTTTGGAAACACTGAAACATGGGGAACAACCACAGATGTTACACCGGCTCAAGACTGAACGCTTCGTGCAGACAGGAAGAACATAGCCCTCTCTAACTGACAGTAAATCCATTCGTGTCACAGACATTACTTTTGGAGCGAGCTTGCACGTGAAAAATGTATGGACGAAAGATGCATTCCCAATTACCTCTTCCACCGAACTCGTGAATGCGATGCCCAAAACTTACTTATGCAGTCCTCCAGTTTGCTGATATTCCATCGTCCAATCTGCCAGTTGATGAAGTTCTCTCTGCAGGAAATCCACTTACTGACCACCCGGTCAGGGTACATGAACCCTGGGTTACATGTCCATGCCACGCCTTCCTTGTAACGGTTCTTGGCGGAGCTGACTGTGGCGTTGCCGACTCTTGGAAAGGGTTCGCATTCTACAGCTGAAGTGCCAGAGAAACCCCATATCATGAACTCATAAAGATGGATTTTGTCGTCAGTGGTATTGGCTGGTAAACATGTTGGCGGCAACATAGCTATTTGATTCCGACATATTTGATGATGACGTTGGAAATGGAGAGAGCCGACAGACTGATGGCGTTAGTAGAGGAACATCTACATGTACATGAACACGCATTATGTTGCATGAACTTTGGCTCCTGCTTCCAATAATTAAGGAGATTGGTTCCCGATTCATCATTTATTCACTCCTGAGGATAAAAGCTGGTTGTCTCCACATCCAAGACGTGTTCCCACAACGGAGTTCACCCAAAATAGCTCAGGGGGTCGGGTCCTACGTGTACGCCTGCTTAGAGGATGACCCCAAAAATTCATAATACCACTATTGATTTGCCAAAAAGGATTGAAACTGATCGTGGTCTACTCACGTTCGCAAGCCTCTGGTACATCAATCCATTCGGCATCCGGGCCGCACCACCCCACCTTGGCACTCGTGTTATCGTAGGCATAATGATAGCCATGCTCACATGTGTATTCAACCCATGAGGGGAAGACGCGCTCACTTGAATTCCTTTCAGCGTATTTCACATCAGGTGGTTCCCTGCAACCTTTGGCTGGAAGCGAAATTCCTGGTTTCAGTAAGTTTTGAAAGAGACTTCGGAGAGAGACTTCAACTTCGGGGAGAGAAGAAATGGTGCACTCACAATTCACTTGCGGTCATCCACTGGCGGATGATGATTATACTGAAAACTACACGAATCGGGTTTCCGAAGTTTTAACAACAGATGTCAGTGATGGTCTTTATGGGTTTCCAAGCCATAACAACCATCACTGACATGAGACTGCTCGACCACGACCCTAGCTTGTTACCTACGTTCACAAGGCGCCAGGGACCCTTCGCTCCACTTTCCTGGATATTCACAAACATACTGCATCGAAGGCATCTTGGTGATGCTGGGCTCCGACGCCTGCCAGGCCTGTATTATTTTGTTAGTAGCAGTAGATGCTGCAAACAGGGAGAAACCATTACAATGCAAATTAGATGAAGAATTGTTTTGCCTGGATTTGAAGCACGATCATCTGAAACAAAAACGATGGTCTCAGCACATAAAGTTGCAGTGAGGCGACGACAGTCCAGCAATCGACAAGAGAAGATTCTCCAAGTTGTTTCTCAAAGATTGCTTTCTTGTTGATGTAACCAGCGATCATGTAAGAGCTGTTTCTTGCTACCGAAGGTAGTACTTACCAGGCTTCTTAGCTTGCCATTCCTTGTATCGGAGTGTGTAGTTTGGCATCTCGTAACCGGGCTGACAGGCGTACTTGATAGTGAGTTCGATGAAGGGCTTTGGTGGGTGTGGCTCCACGAATTTAGCCGATGGCATGGAAGGACATCGCTTGGCTATGGGGCGAATAATAACAAGAATGGACATGGTAAGGAGCAAAACGTGGTATTTGTAATTAACATGCTGTATCGATTAACAACAAATACAGACTAGAGAAGAATGGGTAACTCAAAATAACAAAAGATATTTGCAATTGACTTCCCTGGAAGGGTTGCTGTGTGGAAGCCAGTATGCATTGTCAAATAGATTGATACATTCTCACTTTCAGATTGACTGAGGAAAAAATGGTATTTTCAATTTTGTGAAGTGATCAGAAGGATGTCTCTACCACTCAGTAATTTTTGTATTTTCAATAATACGTTCTTTTTAAACACAGGTGATTAAAATGGAGTAATCCGCGTTGTTCCACGGTTATGCATTAGCGTTTATCAAGAACACATGACACTGATATATTTTCGAAAACAATCCTACCTTCGTGTTGACAGACAAAGCTCTTCTTTTCCGAGCAGGGTTTTGTGTCCCACTTCCAACCCATTAGGAAGAATTCCTTAGCTAACATGTTCTTTACGAGACTGATGCAGACTTCCACTCCCTTGGCTGTCTTGGTGAGCAACTCGTCCGACAGCCAGTTAGAGTACGTAATATCATTTCCAGCGTACTTGAAGTCATCAGGAGAAGTAGTGCCAGCTTCGGTAAGAGAAAAAGAGACAGACTTAAACAATAAAGTTATACAGACACCAATATTATACTTCGTTTTCCCGAGCATGATGGTGAAGAATTGCAAAGACAGTCATGTTTGATCTGAACGTAAGGAATACCATGCTAGAATTACCATACCTCGCCGATTAGCCTAATGCCCGAGCGACACGGGACAATCTTTTGATTTCCATCACTGAAACACCCTCTTAATTGATATTCAACCGGATATCATTCTCGAGATATCTATTGGTGATCAAGTAATGTCAGCAGTCATGTCTCCTGGCCATCATCAGATATTTCCTGTTTAGGCCTACCACTTGACGAATAAGCTTGGGAGTGTTACTTTGAAATATTGCTGTCATTTTGGATGTTGATTGACGTATACAGCGAGAACCATACCAACTCTCCTTCCAAGCGTCCAATGGTCAAAATAATCATATCTGAGCACTTCATCAATGAACTCCTGCTCATCATTGTTCTGAATGGAAAGGAGATCAGAGTTGTCCTTGGCTCTGCATACATCTATTGCCTCCGCCTGGCTGACTTTATCAGTGAGAAACATATAACACATTCCGGTTTGGTTGCTGTAGGCCCAATTCTCGGATCGGCATGGGGTCAGGGAACGGGTATAGCCGTCTGGAATTGAGGTAGAAATAAATAAAACGGCGAATGTGCAAATGAATGTACATGTGGATCTTAAAGTCTTGTTTGATGACTACGCCACTTGAAGACCAAAATGTACATAAACAACACACACAAAAATGTTATCATTTTACTTGATACTTTCTTTGAGGGCCCTTTAGCTAGCTGTTAAGAAGAGCAGGGACATGCGGAAAAGGCTAAATATCTGTTTTCCTGCAAAAGTCTTGGCTTCTACTAAAATTTTATACATTGTATTTAAAGCCGAATTAAGTTCAATATTAAAAGTTTACGATTAATTGTCTTACGGTGAAGATCCAGTCTGTGATTAAAGACTCTCGGAGAAGTGGTAGTGGTCGATAATGTCGTGGTAGTTGTAGTGGTAGTAGTAGGTGCTGCGGTTGTAGTTGTCGTCACAGGAGCTGCGTTTGTTGCGGTAGTACATGTGGGTACTACAGTTGTTGTGGTAGATGCTGCAGTGGTGGCAGTGGTAGGTGCTGCAGTAGTGGCAGTGGTAGGTGCTGCAGTAGTGGCAGTGGTAGCTGCTGCAGTAGTGGCAGTGGTAGCTGCTGCAGTAGTGGCAGTGGTAGGTGCTGCAGTAGCGGCAGTGGCAGATGCTGCAGTAGTGGCAGTGGTAGGTGCTGCAGTAGTGGCAGTGGTAGGTGCTGCAGTAGCGGCAGTGGTAGATGCTGCAGTGGTGGCAGTGGTAGGTGCTGCAGTAGTGGCAGTGGTAGGTGCTGCAGTTATTGTTGTAGTACATGCTGTATTTATGAATGTCGCTGAAGAAGAGAAAAGATTGCTTTGTCTTGTCGCATCATCAATAATAGTACAAGTATATGTCATCTGACAGGAACCGTCCACCAGTCTAGTTGCGGTCACAATCTCCGACAACGTTGTGTTCATTCGGTTGGATACGAATCGAGTGATTTGTGAGGACGATAGAATAACGACCGCATGAAGTGCCTAAGTGGACAATTTGGCATAACAACTTCTTCTTCTTCTTCTATTTCTCAGCGTTCGCCCTACACTTGGAGGTGTTAATCTCTAGAAGTCTTCCCCCTTCAAGGCGTTTTACCTGCACTCGAATTGGATTTATTCGAATGAATGTGAGAAGACAGGAATTTAAGTTCCTTGGAAACCATGTCGGTTCATAGAAATATACAATCCAGGGTTGTTCCAGGATCGAACCTTGGCCAAATTTAGCGGGAGTCAGCAGTGTCAACCCCTTGGCTCCGAGGCCCCTCAGGCATGACAACATGACAATGACAAATAGTAACAGGGGTTAATTTCACCCCCCCCCCCACCCCCCCTTAATGGCTATGTCGATGTTGATGTAAAAAGTGTACAATCTTACCTTTTCCAGGAAGGTTTGGTACAACAGACCTCATTTCATCAGCGGTCAGGCTCACGTTGTACAATCGTACATGAGATATGCAACCATCAAAATGTCGTTGATATTTACCAAATATCCGGGCCCCAATAATCAAATCCCCAGAAGTCTTATTTCTAAGGTCCAGATTCTTCAGAGAGGAAATCACCTTGGATATATTGTTCGAAACTAAAGTGACGAAACCTGAGTCCGAATCATAAGACACGCCCACCAGTGACCACGTGTTTTCTGGTACGACTACCTCGTCTGTGTATATGGCCGTTCCACCATAATAATAAATATATAAATTCTGCTTTGGATATGTCCATATATGTAAACCAATGCCTTCTTCATCAGAAAGATATTCAACGATCGGCATAACTTCTTGAGAGGACGGATTAACCATTGCCACCACGGCAAAACTCTTCTTCACATTGAGAACTTCACATTTTGTAACCCGAAGAAAACTACTGGAGGCGTTGTCAAACTTATGGGAGGTGCCTGGTCCATATGGACCCTCCGAGAGCGTGACCTTCCCTACGACAACGGTATTGAAGATCCCTTTGTAATCTTTGAAACCAAAGGTTGAATTCAGTGGCCAGAATGCTACTGGGCTGGGTAGCGCTGCAAGAGAAAAAGCGTAGGGAAGGAAGAGATACTACGTTTCAATATGACTTTGTTGGACAGAAATATTAGTACTGTCCTTTAACTAACTCGTGTACTGATTTGATTTATCAATAAACAATTAAAACTCATCTTGACAGTATGTACAATGCTAGCGTAAGTGACAAAACGATCAATTCCTTCCTGTGAGTTGGCTGATATAGCCGCATTTAGACATGTTGGAGCCTCTTGGTTACCGTTAAAATAATGAATAATAAAAACAAAACTGTTGGATTGCTACAATATCAAGTGAGAACATACCCAGCCAGTTTCAAGTACACTGTCCATTTTTAGGGTGTCGCTTGAAATTGCATTTTTCAATAAATTCGAAACGTTTACCAGACAAAACACGTAACGTTGCTGGTGATAGTGAATCACGCTTGAAAGAAGTACAATATCATAATATCGATACGATGTGAAAAACAAATTAGAGAAGCTAGCTTCTCTTACTGCTGCTCCTCATAGACTTATAGTCATGCATGGAGGATCGGGTGAGGTGGTATCGGGTGTTTCAAAATGGCTGTGAAATCCAACTGACTTGAAATTCATTTCTTTAAAATGAAAATCAGTGCGTTCATTTGCACTTGTCGGTTTTGGCCCATCGACCCCATGAAGCAGTTTCGTGGGGGTCGATGCTATCAATATTTGCCCTGATAACCCTTTGTTAAAACAGTAGAACAATGGGAATTTAGGCCCAGGTGCGAGCGGGCTTTGTTTAAAGAGAATAGACTGTGTATTAGCTAAGTCTGAATTCTTTTATCTGCGAGGTAATAGGGGCAAGATAACGCAATGCATGAAGTTCCTTCGTTTTCTGGAAAACGACATCCGGCCACTTTCGAAATCTTGGCAAGCTTGCGCTGCAGCCGTTGTGAGTTTGGTGGTAGGTGTCTAGTCCGTGTGATCAGCTTAGTAAACTTTTGATATATCAAACAAAGCAGAGATATTATTTTACCTTTGTCTCGATGTGGTAAGTAATTGAACCTACCTTTTTGTGAACACTTGATCCAAAATGATCCCAACTCCTCCGGTGTTAAGGCAACATCGAAAAATCTCATGGATGCCATGGATCCACGATAGTAGTGCCCCGTTTCTGGTCTTACACCAATTAGCAAATCAAGTTGGGTGTAAGATTTCAGGCCTTTGTCGACAGTCAACTGTTTCGATGTTTCGTTAACGACTACTACCATCGCACCAGTATCTGCATTGTATGATACCCCCAGGAATGACCACACCTCTTTGGTGACTCTGATACCAGAATACATTTTTTTAGATTTCGATTTTGTTTTGACTTCATAATATGCAGAGCTCTTCCAAACCCAAACTTGTGTTGCGTGATAGTCACGTCCAGCCAAGTCGAACAGAAGTATAGGTGCATTTGTAACGTTTGGTTTCAACATAAGTGTAAACGAGAAACTCGTTGGTGAGTTTAATTTGCCCTTTATCTTGACCCGAAGATGTGGTAACTGCTTAAGGAAGCTGAGAGCCGTTTTGAGCTTCCCACAAGGCCCTACGATGAGTTGGACGTCAGTAGCTGTTGTGTTGAAAGCACTCTTGTCGTCTTCGAAGCCGTATGTAGAGTTGAAGGGCCAGAATATAGCAGGTTCCTTACCCGCGAGTCGGACTGAAAAGCAAATTTGATATGTTTCAGGCCATCATGAGATCAAGTTCTTGATATTCCTACCTTGTTTGAAATATCGAGAGTCGGAGTATATTTAAAACCACTGGTTATGTCAGGATGGCTTCAGGCGAGGGGCGTTATTTTTAACATGGTGCATTCGTTCATTATCATCGGCGTTACCGTGACCTATCAAATCACTGCAACATTGTGTTTTTGTGTTTCCGTTGGCCCAATGCATTCAATGGATATACGATCAGAGTCGTTCAATATTTGAAAGACTCTGATCGTATATTAATTGCTCGGACTCGAAAGCAGTACATCACACTGTCACACGGCATTCACCTTTGAAACGGACCTGCCTACTAGATACTTAGACTTCCTGATAGAACATTGTAAGTGGTGCTCGGAAGAAAAAAAACAAGGCAAAATAGAAATGTGTTTAGATAAATGGGTTGATCAACCTACCCGTTGGTATACATTTGTTCCAAAATGATCTCATCTCCACAGCAGTAAGAGCCACATCGAAAAATCGCAGGGTCGACAGAGCTCCCTCGAAGCTGGGAGTAAAGTTTGTTTTTCCACCAATGTGCAAGTCTTGTTGAGTGGAAGAGGCCAAGTTTTTGCTGCCTGTCTGCAGTTTTGCTGTTTCATTTACGACGGCTTCCATCAGTCCTGTATCAGCATTGTATGATACCCCAAGGAATGACCACACATTTGGGGTGACTGAAATCCCGGTGGAGAACCTTCGATTATAAGACTGTGTTTTGACTTCAAAGACAAGTTTTCCACGCCAAAGCCGAAATTGTGTAGCGCGAAAGTCGCCCCTCCTGTCGAATCGGACGACTGACTCCCTGCCAGTTTTTGCCTTTATCATGACTGTGAACGAGAAACTCGTTGGCGATTTCAGTTTTCCCTTGATCTTTACCCGAAGAAGTGGCTCAGGCTCACGGAATTTCGCCGCATTTTGGGGTTTCCCGCATGGTCCGATTCCAAGGGTGACTTGTGTTGCTGTGGTGTTGAAGGCATTTTTGTCATCTTGGAAACCGTAGGTCGAGTTAAGGGGCCAGAATGCAACTTCTGAAGAATAATAATGATACCCACAATCTTTGATCGTTGAAAAACATTTAGGGTGGTTTGGCCAACGCGAATATGCACCCGTGAGATGTTTTTCAGCAGCATAATGAAAAACCCTTTCTGATTTTTCAGAATTTCAAAAATTTTCGAGTTTTTTTTCATTTTGCTGAAACACCTTTATATGGTGCATGTTTGTGTTGGCCTAAAAACCTTCAAAGAGTTTTTCAGAAGCTGGAAAACCTATAGCATGCCTCAAATCTGATACATCGTATGCTCCAAAATTGCCAAATGTTAGCATATTTTAGCACATATATACGTACATGTAACTTGCATGTCTGCGATTATCTATTACATCTTTCCGAATTTTTCAACTTCAATTACAAATTCAATGTTTTTCTTTTCAACAAACAACCTAGGCCTTTAAAAAAGAGCACTCCGATAAATTCCACAATATTGACTTGCCTATATACCTGCTAAACATGACTGCAGCAGTCCCATCACGACTAATCCGAGGAGGGTAAACTGCCGCACCATCCTAATGCTTGAGCGATGCCACAATAAGTGCTACAATGGCACAAAAAAGCTCTCAAAAACGGGGTAGATTCTCTATTGGATGATATGCGTCGCTATGAATTATAAATAAGCGAGCGAGATGGCTTATAGCTCGATACTGGAGTGGGACGTCCCGAATTGAACGTTTTATGAGTATGTGTTCAAAGCACCCTTTAGTATGAATTAGACAACTAGAATACAAGTAGTGTACATGTAAAGTCTAGTAATAATACAATATTGTTAATTTATAATTATGCATACGATCGATGTACTTTTTTATTCTAGACAGTGTAAGAGGTCTCAGTACTACATGCATATAAGTGCATATGAAAGTGAGCCAGAACCGATTTAGTTTCTGGACATCAGGGCCGTTTACACGGCAAAAAAACGAACCAGAACAGAACAAATCACATCGCTATGACCAACCTCTGGAATGTCGTACATATATGTACATGAGGTCTCGTTATGACGGAAATATTGTACATTGAACGAGACCAGATGTCACATTCGCGCGTGTTTACACGGCAGACTAATCCGCGCTGATCCGGATCGATCGAGATTGGTTTGGTCCCGTGTAAACGGGCGTATCAACCTTCAATGGCTCTGTAAATCTGATGTATATTTAGAGTACAATGAGTATACCTTGACATTCACGAATAATTTTTGTTCTGAAAATTTCAGTGAACAGTAGCTGTTTGTTGGCTACCTATGTTATACCAATTTGGTATTATGATACGAATAGTCGGGATACACGATGTTCTTTGCATGGAATTCATGCATTGGGGACCGATTCAACCAGAGCGGCGTTGTTAAAAGGAGCAGCACGAGTGAAACGCCGACTAGATTAACGCCACAACATCCCCGCAATCATGATTTATAGTTCATATCTGAAGGGTATATCGTAACCATTCATCCTCACGTCATACACTTTATCGAAGATCTCATTCTGGAAGACCGTGAAATGATTTTTCCAGTCACCGACTTGACCTTAAAAGAGAAAGCATTCACAAGGGATAAATCGCCAGAAACGAATACACAAGGGATAATCACAACAAACGAACTTCCGTTTTCTCAGCTATATCGACGTCTAACAAATTGATGAAGTATTAGTCATTACAAGCCTCTTCATTTAGTTCAATGCATAAAAAAGGTATTTTGGTCTTTAAAAACCATAAAAACATGTACACTTTGACTCATGAGCTTTATTTGTTTGGAAAACTAGAGTATTGGTTTCTTTGTTTATCGTATCCATTTTCATATCAGTCCTTATTTCGTCGATCTTTTGCTGAGGGATATTGAGATTCCATGCAACCAAAACGTTACATCGGTTTGAACGATCTCATTCGATGACACCAAGCTGTACTCAAATCTTCGCCTGAATAGTCCGACGAGTGTACCTACCCTTCCGTAAAAGTGGCGAGACCTTGCTGTTGATTGAATACACATCTTCGTGATTTGTCATGGGGTTCTTGCGCATGTTGTCAAATGTTGTATGCTCCGCTATCTGCCGAATGGTGTCCTCGCTCAGAGGCTTTTCTAGGAACTTGCACATGCCGCTTATGGCGGCAGTAAGGTTCTTGAAAAGAAAGACAAAATGTGTTGTGTTCTTATCTGGTAAGAATGAAATTATGGAATTTGGCGAAATCTCATGAGGTTCAGTTATATTTATTACTAAGGAGGGGCTGATTGGTTGTCAATTATGCCATTTTCGATAGTGAAATCATATTTCTAAGCAGAACTGAATCATTCTGGAATCTGATTTCTACTTTAAAATTCGGGCACGCCAACGCCTACAAAGCACTCGGCTTTCGATATGTTTAGTCGAAATTTCGGCTGATATTTTGTAATTTTATACCCAACGTGTGAGTACGAATATGTGGCCGCGACCATTTTTCAGTCCGGTTACACTGCGCGATCGTCCAACATGGAAGCTAATAATGGCAGGGAGAATATCATTGAATATCATGGCTTCTTTGGAGAATGGGGTTAGACTTACCTCTTTCATGTCCTCATAGAAAACAATATGGACGTTTGGATGGTCTCTCTTATCCCACCAGCTCTTGGTGAAATCGAACCACGACCCGTGGTCAACTTAAAGGTAAATGAGTTGTTGGTATCAGGAATCGCCAAAGTCAAGTATGGCGTATTTCAACTTCAGTAATGTAATTTGGATATTTATAAATCGTTTCCAGTCACTAATATACATGTAGAAAACACAGGAAATTGGGTGTTCGGTGCGGTATGAAAAGCGGTGTAAGATTTTGCAAAATATGTAAATAACGGGAGAGACTGACGAGTAGTCGTATAGTATTGGGCCAAGTTTAGCAAGCAGACACCTTTGTCAAAGTATTGTCTTTGAATAAAGTTATCATCATAATTGTTGTTTTACATAAGAAAAACTCGTAAAAGATGGTGCATGTGCGGGCACAGAAACATGGCAGCCGGCAAGTGTCCTCCGCGCATCAGACAATGGCTGACCTCACGGCTTTACCAAATTGACCTTGACCTTCAACCACCACTAACTCGTATCTTACCGTGGCCGTCAATAAACATATCGTAAAACTCTGGCCAGCTTCCCTGGAAATCGCCAAAGCTGGAGCTGCTGCGGTAGAAATGGTAGTAGGACACCAGGAGATCCTTGGGGTTACGGAACAGAATCAAGATCTGGAAACAAAACACTGAACTATAGTGTCAGACTGAGTAGAGTTTTCACTGCAGACCTGCGCATCATAGTTGAATAGGCATTAAAGGTTAATCTAAAAAGTTCTTAATCATTTCTTTAATATTCATGGCTAAAGGCCCCCGTCTCCTACGGCCCTGAACACTGTTCCTACCTTAGGACTTTTGGTCCAAAGCTTCTCAGGAGCGAGCTTCACTGGCAGGTGCGTCTTTATGACTCTAGGAGGCGGTACCTGCGCTGCCAAATCGAGGCCGACCTCGTTCAGGACTTCGTCCTTAAACTCTAAAAATGGCGACCGGAAGTAGACTTGCTTCTTCTGGGCGCCTCCAAAATCTCCCTCATTCATGATGAGCCAGGCGACTTCTTGTAGCCATGTTGTTCCTAAAGACAAGGAAAGGCAGACATGTTTGTGTGATCGCTCCTCTGTATAAGCTATAGGCCTACAGTTCAATACCATATAATTGAAGTAATGAAAGAAGTGAGACATCACCCAGGGCATCCTGAGAATCAGGTTTTTGATACTCCTACTTCATCGAAAGAGGAGTATATTGAAAACCACTGGTGCCAGGATGCACCTAGGGTAGAGTGAAATCAAGAAACGTTTTCCTTTCAAGGAGCCATAGCCACCATGTGATACAAAGGCAGCTAATCTAATATCCATTTCGGTCTGTCGGAATTGATGATCAATATTGCTACAAGGAATGTTACAGGACCACAGGAATCATGATCTAGGTAGATCACCATTAATGGCATTCTTGCAATTACTGGCAGGTTTACATAGCGAGATTGTTCCTTTATACGGTAGGTTGGAAAGGTCTGTATTTGATGATGAAGAAGTGGGCAGCAAGCAGGAGGGAACATCTCAAAATCCATGTTCTGATTTCAAAATCTGGTTGCTCTCCTTATCAACATTTGTATGGCGTATAGAGACTTCATGAAGGCTGGGTATCATCATGGGGTACGTTGCACGTACAGCCAGGTACACAGTTTAGCACTCGTGAAATACGGGCCACATTGCTTTTGGCGGCATCTTCCTCCGCAACGCGAAATACCCCTTAACATAATGTATCCACTTCATCAACCATTACAACATACCAAAAGCCTGATAATAAACTAAAAAGTGGCACTCAGAAAATGAAACCGCAAGTAGATGTTTCCTTAAAGCTATATAGTCAGATTTCAATAAAACCGTTTTGTTGATGGACTGAAGAATTTCATTTCATGGCCACCATTTTCCCCTCGAAGAAAGATTTCGTAAATCCCCGAGTACAACTCACCGGCCTTTGGATAGGTCACGATGAATACGTCATCATCCCGTGGCTCAAACTCCTTCACGGCGTCCAGGATATCCGGCGGAGTGTAACAGAAGAAGAGGACGCCCTCGTAGACATGTTCCCCCGGTAGCACGTGGTTGAAGCGTTTACCAGACATTCTGAAAGGTAAAGATCAGAGTAGATCTAACTGTTAAAAAGGTTTGTGACCGGCAGCCATTTTGGTTCAATTTTTGCTGAGTCACAGAAGATGAGCCTCAAATGACACCAGGAAATAATAGGAGTAATTGATGTAATCAGATGTTATAAAAGGCAGACAACAGTGAAATGAACAACCAGTCCGTCTCAACTTGTCAAGCTCGGAGCGACACGCGACTTGTTTCGTGATGGAGGGTCACATTTGAGTACGCCAACTCTGAGGTGACGAAATCGATGTTGGGGTCACCCTCCCGTCACCTCCACAGCCTCTCTCATTAGTGTCTCTTGTTACCATCATCGCCATCACCCGAGCTACCACCTTTATCCATCCACATCCGGGCTTTTCATATCCCGGCAACATCAATGCGATCGTGATAAAATCAATAAGAAGTGTTCTAATTGGTCGACTTGTTCGAAAGCATCAGCTCAGTCACTTTTTAATGCTATAAGTTGGCTTTTCCATGTACTCGTAATACTACACTGCGCCCAGTTTTGGTCGCAGCGGTATCTCTGTCATCACTTATATTGTCCTTTTTGACCACCTGGCCACTTGGGTAGGTACACGTACAAAATATGGCAGAAGTCAAAATTTCATCAAAATCACACTTCAGTGCTTAGAATAGAAGTTGATACAGTATTACTGTCGATCAGTACTGGCTGTCTTAGAATCTCTGATCGCTGAGGGTACCGTAATCAGATGGCATTCTCTGCGACAAATGGCATACATGCATAGACCACGTACCGGTAGACAGTGGAGTCTCTATACATACGCCAAATAGAAAACGTCTCAAGACATTGTGTTATTCTCCCCTGGAGCTGGATTCCGCCAGTGGTTGCATTGAAAGGAATTCATTAGGAATGACACCATGCGGGCTTCCTGATGCTAGGGTGGCATAATAACCATACAGCGTAACTTATAGAGTGTTCTATAAGATAATGTCTAGTAGAATGTTGAGATGTTCTGTTTTTTTAACGAATGCACTGACTTGGATAGCCAATGGTTTCAAAATACAATGTATGTCGATGTTACTATATGACCCTGATCTCAGGATGCTGACCCCATTGATTTTCGCTTTATTAATACAAAAAATACCACTAATGTGCGATTCCTATCGCTGCGACCTGTGACGTAGCTATGACAACGTGACAGAGGTAAACTGAAAAGTGGCCAGCGATTGGTAACAACCCCTATCATACTTTTTGTTTTGGGGCTAACAAGAAACTGTCGCCTCCGCATGTCAATAGTTGTTGTTAATTTGTAAGATGAGTTAGTGTCAATTTGGTTAATTAGGCTTTCTGACACGTGAGAGTAAGATGTACACACACTTGTGCAAAGCTAAGTGGTACACTTCTCCATCGCTGAATACATCCATAGCGACCCATTTACAGGAATATTCAATATTTTAATCATCTTTGACAGTTGTTAAGTAGCCCCATGTAATAGACTAGTATATGCGTCTTACATTTTAATTAAATAGAAGCATGACACACAACTCGTGTGAATCTTTAGAATACTTGCGGTTGATATTCAACATCTATCTGAAGAAAGGTATTTCTCGGAGGACAATTCTTTACTGTTTTCCTTGGGTGAAATTATTTCAACAGAGGAAGCCGCGAAAAACAGTGGAACATATCGTGAGTAAACATTTTACAGGTCGCGATCCACAACAACTTATAACCCGACATAATGAAAAAGCAAAGTTCATTTCAAGATACAATTCGAAAAATCGTAACCAGTAACTATCGAACTCACCTGTTATCGGCCCAGCTCCCAGATCAGAAGTCCCGGGTGTCAATAAAGATCTGTCGTCTGCCGTATCCACAGCCTCGTTATAATATCAATCAGATCCAATCAGAACATCACAAAGCGCGTGCGACTATGAGCTGTTGCGAAATCAATTATCAGCTCATCGTGATTTTGATCGGCTATGAGATCGTGAATGGATAACAAATCGTCATCAATAATGCAACTGAGTATTATATAAACATGGTACAATTGAAAGGCTTCATAACTATTGTCCTAAATGACTCAGATCCACTTACAAATATCTCGATCACAAAGGTTGCATGCTGATCCATTGGCGAATCGGTATCCTTCCACTTACGATTTGTACACATCGCCGATAAATCGGCATTCAAGGTTTTTACATCGCCTGTTCCTCATCGAATTCGAAGTTAGTGCTCAATGGCTTATATTGGCACTGTAACAGCGTCTATGTCTTACTTGATCATTGAAGCCTCCATTGGTACTGCTAGCCGCGTGCATCTGACACGACCGCCCCACTCAATATCTTCCATCTCCTTCAGCAACTTGAAGGGCCTCCGAGCAATTATCTCTTTAATGGTGAAAGCGGTATGAAGAGGCTGCGAACTTTTATGGCATCGCGACTAAATAGAGACGGGGAGTTAGAGTTTTGATCCATTTAGAATGATAGACGAAAGTTATTTTCCACCACGTGAATACATGTAGTGATTCGATTCAATCCTCCATTGTGATAGCGTGTGGCTTCTTTTCGATATCAGTATTGAGGGGTGGTGGGGGGGGGGACTCATGGAATAGAGCTCCCTGTCCAATTGTTTCAGTCATGACGATTGCATGGTTTTATATGAGAAAATAACTGACTGACACTCCAACGTAGAGGGCAGTCTCCTAGAAAAAAAGAGGCGTCATCAACGGCCATTTTTAAATCCAAGATGGCAGCCAAAACAATGGCGAGACGTATATATACTGATGATCATTTTTGGAACTTATTAGTAATAGACACAGTAGTAAGACTTGATAGTAATGCATGTTGTGGTATACTGTGTTGATAGGCTACACTGATTGTATTTTGTGGAAGTGGGATCGTTACTGAGTGGCCTCCAAGATGGTGCCGAACCTGACAGGAGTGGAGAACGACATCAGTGTCTCTACCGAAGCCTTACCCAATAGTAAACCACGGCGTGTACCTTCCATAATTCATAAATTGCAATCTGATTTTTCATACAGAAGCCGACTATTTCATTCGTATCGATTTTCGGTGTAACCTATTAATTTGGTGATGATTGACTCGCTACCAACAGGAAGTGGCTTTGACATGAACACGAGAACCCTCTGAGGGGTTTGTATGGCAACACGTAAGATCGCGGCCTAATGGACGGCCCGGGAGAAATCGATACAGCAAGTCTGGAGAGGAATGTGATATTGAGTCCAGGGACAAAATCACAAACGGCCCTAACGCTGGCGTTATCTCCATCAATGCGTTCTGCGTGCGAGTTTATAGCGTAATGGACGGCCCGGGAGAAATCGATAGAGTAATGCTCGAGGCTGAAATGCGGGAACCGGAGCAGTTTGTGATACTAGTCTTTTGGTGGGAATAATTTGTACTACGTAAGACGAATTAGATAGTAAAGTTAAGCCGACTGGTTAGGGCAGCCAGCCCGTGCTTGCCAAGTAAAAAAACAATCTTTTTCGACCATCGGCTCGTCATTTTAGCCAACAAAATACTTTTAAAAGATGCACTGAGTAACCGGTAAGATCTGTGTCACCCCTTCCACGCACGCAAGCGTCCACCGCCACACCCCTATACATTTTAATTATGATGTGGTTACATGCAGATTGTGTTGGCGTTCCTGAAAACACACCTTTCTGATTGATTACGATATGATGGCATAACGTTGATAAAACCACGGGAATGCGTTTCGGACCGTCCTTTACCCACGTTGGCCTAATGTGGGCTTAACCCATGAGAATTCGACAGACTCTGGCCGATATCGTACTTAAATGCCAAAAATCGTGATAAGTTTGTTATAACTTATTTCGTTCTTTTGGAGTTAACAAGGTGAGTACGTTTAATGTACATGTACATGTATATGCTAAATTTCATTTGTTTCTTCAGTTAATTCAGCAAAGTCGCGTCCAGTTCTTAGTAACCATGACGAACTTGTGCGATCATTGAGACATCATGACCTAAGAAGGCCTTCGTAATTAGTTTTTATAGTCCTCTTCGTGCCAAGGAGGCAGGCTTAGGCTAGTCAACAGTTTCCGCCATGTTTGGTCGATAGCCTGCCTGTAGGAGACACTTGATCTTCGTTTTGTACCGTACAAAACTCTTTTGGACGGCCCCGATTTTCTTCCGTCGGCTTATTCACAAATGGATTTGCTCACAAGAGCACAAGTCATTATGTTATAGTGTTATTGAAGTTCTACTTTCTAGGAATTAGAATGTCAGAATTCGTTTTTTAACTTGAGATCTTTGGAGAATGGGAAGCACTCACTCATACGCTTTCGAACTCAACACTTGAATGAACAATGTATGTCTTAGTTGAGATCGAAAGCGTTTGAGTATGTAGTGCTTACATGATCGTTTATTCAGAGTTCTCAAATTTAAAAAACTATTCTGTCGTACATGTAAAGTTGTGAGTTTTAGAACGTCATGCTACGATCTACTCTCCCTTACAGGACAAGATGCGTATCGCTGCCGTTTTCTGTATCGTGCTCCTGTGCGGAGCTGGCGCCAAGGCTGATGTTCTTGACGACCTTCTCGCTGCTCTTAAGCCTATCGCTGGCCAGGCTCTTCAGGGTGAGGCCGGATTTTCTTTAAACATCTTAATTTTCAGATGGTTTTAAAGGCCTACGGCGTTCGTGTTCATTATTTTGTCTAGTGGCACAGGTAAATAAACATAACATTACCGTAGCGGAAAGATTATAATAAATCTTCTATAAATATCATGATCGTCCCTAAGCGTTTTCTTTGAAAGCCTTATATAGGCCTACGTAGAAAGTCCGTAAGCTAGGCAACATGCATCATTTTTATGCCAACAATTTCAGGAACTAGCTCCCTAGTAATGCAATACCTCCAAGATTTCCTCAACAACAATGCAATCGGCAAACGCGACCTCAGCCCTATGCAGATCCAGGCGTTCATCCAGCAGGCCTCGCAGACCATCCTGGCCCACCTAGGGCCCGCCAAGGACGCCATCCTCGCCAACCTCCAGAAGCTCTTTGAGCATGCCAAGCAGATCTCTTCCCTCTCGTGGGTGAACAAGGGAACATCCAAGAGGGAGCTCCTCGAGAGCGTCGATGTTGTCGTAGGTAAGATCATAAAGTTACTCAAAGAAGGGGTACCGTAATATGCAAACACTGTCAGAGTCATCTCGATAGTTTTGTGGTTGGTCACTAGGTGTAATTGGTTATGTCACTTCAGATTGGACCAGAAAAAAAGACAAGTGAGGGGTAGACCGGCGCTGGCCCGCTCTACTTAAAGTACAGCGTAGCGGATCGAAGCGTATTTTAATGGGCTAGGTGAGAGGGGGCTTGGTGGCGTAATTGGTTTTGATACTACTGTGAGAGACGTAGCTTGGACCAGAGATGAAAACTGGTCAAGTGAGAAGAGACTCATCCAGTAAAATGTGTTGTGTTATCTACGTCTCGACGAGGGTCTCACTCGCCAGTCTATGAGAATCTCTCGAGCACACCATGCGAGCAGGTCACTTCCCCGGAGGCTTTTTCAAGTAACTTTTTGGAAAGACTCTGTTTCTCCCTAATTTGTATTATCGGTTTATAGCAAGGGAGTCGCAAGAGGAAATCGTAGGTATCATTGTAAATCAATAAGAGCAACCGATTCAACATTGTTGTGTTTTTATTTGCAAGTGGGTGCCAAAGAATAAGACAAATTCAAAGGGAAGTATTTTCCGAAGTCCGTTTGCGTTGAATGAGTTAGTTCCTTCAACACCCTGAAGATGGCGTTAATGTTATTTTAACGTTGAAGCCTTTGGAGAGGGAAAAAGTTACGTAGATCTCCATCAGATGGCGCTAAAAGAGTTTTAATGTTCGTTGCAGAGCAGACCAAGAGGCAGATGACCAAGGACCTGAACACCATCGTTAACCAGCTCCTCCAAGCTCTCAGCGGTGTCGCCCAGACTGTACTCGGACAGGTTGGACAGCAGCTGGTCGACCAGATCAACAAGCCCTCAAACGTCATCGGAAAGCGCGCCATCATCGATTATCTCCAGCCCCATATTGACACCATCACTGGAGTAAGTAGAACATTTCTCTTATTTACTTACTTGGGCTCTTCTTTCCCTGTGGGCGGACATAAAGCCACAACACGTTCCCTCCATCGTTTTCTGTCCTTGGCTGCCCATTGCACCCGCCACAGAAAGGACATTTCAACAGATCATAATATTTCATAAAGAAATATGTGTCATTCGCCAACAGATTGCAAGCAACATCGGAAGTGCCCTCTCCGGCCACGCCACCAACGTTTGGAACACGGTCCAGGGACACGTCAACACGCTTGGCACCGCCCTTCAGCCCCACATTGACACAATCTCCGGCCATGTCTCCAACATCATCGGCCACGGCCAGAACGGAATTGATGCCATCCAAGATGCTGTCACTGATATCCTCAGTAAGTATCTGATTGGTTAAAAAATAAACCAGTCCTGTACTCCATTTTACGACGAGAAAAATGGCATTCTGATATTTGGTGATTTCGCACAGAAAGTGAAATATTCGAACGAAATGTTGCATTTCATAATTATGAAACTTCAAAGTCCAAAGTACATTGTACTTCTTTGCCAGAATCGGACCAAGCATGACCGAGAATGAGACATTTGAAGTGAAATACTGCCAAATTTTCCAGCTATTTTAAGGTTAACATCCATGACGTACTGTATGTATTCCGGACATGATTATTAGTTCATTCTTGCATCCTGCCTGATTGAAACATAGCAGCACTCAACTGAAGCGCCAAGTGAAGGACATCCAACATACATCTTGCCTAATATAGGCTAACTGTAAGGTTGTCATGTTTTCACCCTCGTGATTTTTAAAAATCCTATCTGGATGCACATTCTGCAACTTGTCTACTAATACGTTTTCCTGCTGAAGAAAATAAGTCCATTCCTCCCTTTTTCAGACCAGACCTTCCAGAACATCTCCGGAAACGTATCTGGAATCGCCGATGCCGGAAGTGCCGCTGTTGGTACCGTCGTCGACCACGTATCAGGAGCCGTCGGAGGCAAATAGGCTTTACATCCGAATTTTCTTTAAGATATATCTTTAGCGAATAAAACTTTTAGAAAGTATTTAGCTGGTTTTCTCGTGCTTCGTAGTCGAGCTGTTTTCTAATTCGCAGGAAAATTGCGCTCCAATATTTGATGATTTCATACAGAAAACACTGAAGTCGAACAAAATGCATTCTTGGATATGTACATATATGTTAAACTTCGAAATCTGAAGTATCCCCAAATAAACAACAGGCACGCAGATGAATTAGATTTTAGTCCGGTTATAGTCTGTTCTCTATTTCACAGACGCGCCACCTGTTGTCGCTGTAGACATGTCAAACTCGCAAGCAAAACCTAGATCAGTTTGGTATAGATCTCGAAGTTTCCACCAGCCTTCAGAGATCCTTCGGCATGTCCACCCATGAAGCAATAGCTCCCTTCATAGTAGGTCATGAAACAGACGGGACTCTCCAGGCATCGCCGGGGACAGTCCAAGATCCCGGGTCGCCCTGCGACCCTCCAGAGGGGTCCGCCATCAGGTTCGGCCATACCCTTATGCACTTCCATGGTCGAAGATCTTCTCTTCTGTGGATGGTGAGAATCTGAAATCAAAAAACCAGGATGCGTGAGGTTTTCATAAAAGTTAGCAAATCGACCCTGCCGTGCGCAGCTGCATCCTGTTCCGGCCGGCCTCCGTCAAGAGGACGCTCAGTTATTGTTGTGATGGTTGTGTAACCTAGTTAAAGGGAGAGCCACATTTTGATTCATGAGACACACTTTACTTCCGAACCAACCGAGAACATGCAACGTCAGTCCTGATAAAGCGCTTGTGGACAAATGTGAAACTGTAGACAATTTTCAGCAAATTCCAATGAAGGAAACAGTAACTTATGAAGAATATAAAAAAACATACGCCAGCCGTATATTCTTGAAGACCACGAGAAAGATATCACTTACCGGTACATTCGTACTTGTTATAGAGCTTTAATTCATCCCCATTGAACGATACGTCAAAAAACCACAGCGAGGCTATTCGCGTTTCTCCGTGGCCCCTCATAACGACCGCACGGTCCGTTACACTTCTCATCCCTTTCTTTACGTGTTTGATTTGACAAGTTGAGTTGAGACAGAACGTAATCAACCCGGTATTAAAGTTGACTGACAAACCAACAAAGTTCCAGTTGAGTGGTTTGGGTATAAGATCGCTGAAAACTTTGACTTTGGTTTTTTGGTTTCTATCGAAGAATGATATGTACACCTGAATATAAAAGTAAAGAATATCAGAAACGAAGGACCAGGCCAGACCATCCCAACCCCCAAAACCCTCCCCGCCACACAAACGCACGACGTTTTCACACGAAAAGGAAATTAAATAATTCAATTATAGCATATTCCAAACGAAAATAAATATGTACAGTAAGTCCAGCCAGCTGTCGGGTGCATCCTTACATTCGGATAATGCCGAGGTAGTTAATCGCTCTGTATAAGCGTACAATGCTATGCACCCAAGGAGATAGAAGAGTACACATGTATTTGGACAGGTTTCCCGACGGGCGCGGTCAAAAGCCATCAATACAGACTCAGGTTGCGCATCATCATGACTCTGCACCACTAGTCAATTTACTGTCGTCCGTTTAGTTCTATACGTCGAAGGTGAAACTGAGGTGATGATGGCATTACGAGTCGGCACATCGTAGTTTTCCGATTCCCCGCGGCTCCAGTTTCCAGTCACTCGGCGCTGGTCGCCAGCCCAAACCAGGGCGCGACCTCCGAAGAGATGAATTACGGGAACACGGACTACACGTATATACGTGCTTGCCGTTCGGCACGCTCGCGAGGACACTGAAAACCTACCTTGGACTTGTGAAGACAAACGTGGTCAGCCCGAGCGTTCTCAGTACGCCAGTCAAAGAAGCAAAAATCGGCTGCAACTTTTGATGGATACACGAACGCCATCAGACTAAAATTCCTGCCGATGCCGCCGACGTCAGCCGATGGAAATATCCTCTTGAAGTTCAGCTTTAATTTCGTGGACGATATTTGATGTGCGCCATCCTTTTTACCGCATGGGTCGGCAGCAAACGACATCGTGTTGTCTGGGTTGAAGTTGAACCCGTTTCCAGACATGTCCCGGGTGTTAGAGTCTATGCTCAGAGGCCAGAAACCGATGGGTTTGGGATGGACTGAAAGAAACAGAGGTCATTGGGAAATCCACCTCAGAGTAGAATATCTTTCTCATTCAGCTCAATCACAACTCGAAAACATACAGTGTTCGAGATTTTCCAAGGCAAAGTTGAGGGTTTGTGTCGGTCGCATCATCCAAGTGTACATTTGCTGTAAGACGTAGAAGTAGAAAATGTCACCCTGGAACTAAGTTAATTAACTACATGTTAATTCTTGGTGACATATATCGGTATATATTACTTTAATGTACGTCCATGAACTTACCTTTCGTGTTTACATGTACCCCCCTCATGGCGAGCAGGCCGGCGATGACGCAGAACGTTGACAACACCATCCTGTCCTCGGGAATATTACACTGACAGTGTTCACAGAGTCGTGTGCTGTCGATTTTGACTCACCTTAGTATCCCAAATAATCATCAACTAACGGGGACACTTCAAAGCTGGCAAAAGTCTTTAAAAAGCACTTGGCAAGAAAGACATGAAGTGCATTTGTCGCCATCATACATATTCAAACTCTATGCCGTGACAGATTCTGGATAGGAACATTAATTATTTATTTTTTCTTTCATTAAACATACCTAACTGTGCCCGATATCAGGTGTCATCGAGCTGATGTACATACTTCAGACAGAAGTGATACTTACGAGCTTCAATAATTAAAGTCCTCACACAACAACTCTGACTGTGTTGAGTGCAGAAAATTGGCTTTTTCATCCTCTCTCAGTCGGTCTCTATATACCACCTGGTATCAGTTGTACTCCGCCTCTCGACATTTCAAATTGTTCAGGGTTTTGTATACGAGGTTGGATTATCAAAAACCTGTATCTCATGATGTTGTACCATAAGCGTTTGTTGTCGCAGCAGGGTGTTCAATAAGCCCAATTAACCATCTTTCAATGGAAAATATCACGCACAATAAAACTTTTATTCGATTCGCAGCAGGTATGGATAAGAGGAGCTTGTCCATTTTCCCGGTCCAGTAAATCAACAAATCAAAATCGTAAAAGCCATTAATATGTAATAGACCACACTACAAATGCTTGTCTATAGCAAATTTGAGGAATACATGTACATGTACGGACATCGATCGCGTTGTTGTATATTCTTGGGAAGATGTCATGCTGACGTCACAGACCTCATAAAAGAGGGACTACAGGCAGGAGCAGGCTATTAAGTAGCATTCCGCGATGATGAGGTCACAGCAGCTGCTGCCCTCTATTTCCCTATCGCTGAATTACTGACATATGTCGGACAAACATGCGGTTTCGTAATGGATTCAGGCTTTCTAACTAGGGCAGTTAGATTAAATCTGGCACATGTCCGAGTGTTGGAAATACTACATAATTGTTCTGAATATTTCTCTCTCTGACTCTATGGTATCATTCATGCTAAAAACAATGCAGGGTCAAAGATAATTGACTTTGAAATAAGCTCAAATGCGTAGAAATAAGTGTCGATGTCCGACTGTCACGTGACTAAAACGTCATCAATATCTTATGCAAATGACCTTGTGAGCTATAAATAGTAACTTCGCGGAATGCTATTGGCCATCTTCAGGCGACTAATAAGCACAATTAGAGCACTGGGTCATGTTTGTAACAGCGCTGAATAGTCCTCGTTCAAACGTTAATGGTTTCGACATACTGTGAGATGGCATGCCGATCTACTGTCGCTCAGTGTGCGTATATCCATCCTTCATGGATGAGACTATAGGATTGACATTTACTGCCGGTGTGCAAGGGATAGTAGTCCTAGGGCTGATAGTCCGTGTAACAATAGCCCGCATTGCTAAATGTTTTGGTTAGGGTTAGCGGTACAATAGATCATGCTGCTTAATTGGTCAAATACAATGTTACCGGACTATGACTCCAGGGGGACTATATCCGCTGTCACCGGTAAAGTCGGCATGCCAATTTACAACTTTGGGTAACTTTATATTGCATACCTAGCTGCTGCCTTGAGTCCCTTTAACAGACATCGCTCGTTTTCGCGATGCTTTAGTCTTTATCTATTCTTGTCTGAAGTATATGTGAGTGTTGGTTATGATAATGAGGTAAACTGCAAGCGATATTAAGGCATCCGCGTGAGTACGGTGACGAATGTTGTCAACAATGTCCCCTACTCTCCTCGATATTACGGATTCTGGAGAGTTACATTTTATTATTTGTGGTCCCAGTCGTTCCTTTGCAGGACAGACCTCACCGAGTTCGAATTATACTTTTACGAATAAAACATTACATAGCATATGAATATGTAATATATCTAACATTTTGGTTTTTTTAAACTCAGAACTTCTTAAACAAAATATTTGGACACTTGGAAGACTCTATATATAAAATGCATATTTTCTGGAACAGAAGTGACCACAGATAAGAATGCTGGGTCAGTAACCAGGTCAATCATCATTGATTGACTTTAATCACAAGAACAAGGACGCAGGTGTAAACGTCGGGCTGTTTTGTTCATACATGGAGGAGTAAGAGTAAAGTTCTTGATCCTGTAGATATTTGTGATTCCAAGGAAATGAGTAAGACATAGACTGTGACACTTTTTCCAGGGGACGGTGAATACTGATCCACTGGCACTGGAGGCCCGTTTCTTCTCCTGCAAGACGGAAGATGCAGGAGGTTCAAAGACAACCAATTGAAACATTTCCAAGGCGACGAATTTCGAAACACCTTCGTTTCTTGCGAATATTCTCCTTTACTGGTCGAAATTCAACAGCCATAGAAGTGGGGACAGACGTCATCCAGACATTAACAGACGACATACCACCAGATGATATCACTTCCCGTCATGTGATCGTGACAAGGGGGCGAACGATTTCGGAATTCGCGCCAAATTCCAGGCGGGAGGAAACAGAAAGCGATGCAGATTGGGACATCATTGTTCAGGAAACTTCTACAGCAAGACCAGGTGACGAGTGGTTTGAAGTCGGAAATAACGTGAAAATAGCGACCAAACCAGAGCCAGCCAAAAAAGACAAACTTCGGACGACATTCAGACTTTTGGTCATTATAATCCGTTGGAGTTTGATATTCTGTTTGGTATATTTCTTTGCCAATAGCCTCAGCATCATGTGGCGACCATTATTTCAAATAATTTGGACATTTTCTTGGAATGTTGCTATGACATCAGCTGCCATGTTTATGATGGCGGCCATCTTGTTTCTTATCTACTCCAGAAAAGATGAACTGGATTACGTCAATTATAGATAGTAAGTTTGAGGTCAATCGTTTTTTACTTTAAACTCGTTGTGTATTGACAAAATTGAAAACCGTCAAATTCAATTTCAAATTTTGAATAGACAGTGTAGGCCATTAAAGATAACAAGATGTGAATATGATATTTTTCTTCAAATTGTACATTTATTTTACAATAATCATTTCAATATACAAAATATTACAGTTTACCTCAGATGATGTATTCTTCCCAAGCATTTAATAACTATATTACTTCTATCATTCCGGACACGAAATGATTTGACATCAGCTAATTTAGGCAAATTTTAACTCTGCTTTGACAACAAAATGAACATGGGGTTAGATACTTGCACAGAGCTACTTGAAAAGTAAAACCCTGACCTTCTGAAGTTTTAGGGCCAAGGGTAAATGCAGCCAATGGCTGTTGGCCTTGCCTTATGTCAAACCATGGGGTAGCTGAAAAAGTAACTCGCACAAACCATACTTGTAAGACTTCTTCAAAATTCATATGTCCATGGATCCTGCTATTTAGTATAAGCAAAACAGTGCTGAAAATCATCTCAAAAGTGATTAAATTTTACATTCAAGTGGAATCTGTCCGAAATTTCAACCAGAAAACTCATTCTGTTTCGTCAAATAAAGTATGACATCTTCACATGCTACATTTTTATTGCCTGTTCTGTCAATGCATTCGGAAAGTATCCCCAAGAATAACGCCATTTAGTGTTACAAATATCACATCATATCATGCAAGTTAAAGTCAATAGTAGAAAAAGTGAAATCTATTATAAAATATATTATTTACAATTCATTTTGAATCCACGTTTCGAGGAAGATAGATGAAAACCGACAATGTGAAAATCCCAATTAGAGTCAGACAAATTTGAAAAAAATGGATGTATTCCTTTGCATGGTTATGGCCTGTTCATCAAGCCTGCGAATCCTGAAGTTCAGTCAAATTCAAGTCAGAAATACGCAATATTTTGTCATCCGCTGCATTAAGAATTTATCAAGACTTGTCTTTATCAATTCTTGTTTGCTGCATACTGGGAATCTAATGAGTTGGCTACTGGGCTCAGAACCGAATGATTATGGGTCTTACTCCGAGTGGCATCAGGAACTTTCTCCTGCCTTAGAATATCAGGGCCCAGTTGCTAAATCGTCATCAGCAGAACAGTAGAACTGGCAAGCTATCAGACTAATGACTGCAGGCAAAACTTCGAAGACAAAATCTACCAGTGCAGCGCACACTTGCTCTTTGTAGGAACGACAGCATTAAGAAAATGTCGTTGTTTGGAGACTATGTACAGATAATAGAGTATGAAAGAGAATTACTGCCAAATTGGTATAGAGAACTCCTCTTGGATATTGGGAATGAGTTATCCTCCTTGGTTCAATGCCAAATGAAGATTCCACACACTGGCAGCCAAAAACGAGAAAGTACAGCAGGAAAATTGGTCAAAAAGAGAACACATTCAATTCATTGTACACAATTATATATACCGGTACTTAAATTACTGGTCATGAAATAATGTTTATAGGAACACTTCATACATCAAATGATTGCAAACACATCAAATCAGAAACAAGCATTTTTAATCAACAGTTGTATTTGAATAAAATCATAGCACTGTTTTAAAACATTTAATACAACTAGCATGAAATTTGAACTGACTGAAGATTTTCCCGAAAAAATTAACTTTTTACTATTTTAAATTCTTTGTTTTTTTCTAATCAAAATTTTTTTCATGATTTATATATTTTCGCAAATCAACGCTTTTCATAAAATTTGCATAAAATAAACACCCATGAAATTCTGGTGGTTAAAAGTGTTCAAGGCCAAGCCACTTCATTTGAAATTTAAGCGCCCCACGAACAAGATTTAAATTGCATGCAACAATGATCAGTTGTTTGCATGGTCACCAAAATAAATTAACCGTCAATCGCAGCAAAAAGTAATCAATATCAAACACTGTGATTACGAGTTTTACCCGCAGACAACAGATCTTCTTGTCCCGCAGAGAAGCGATTATAATCGCTGATTGCTTGTTTACACAGCGCTTCAGACATACGATGCAGTAGCAGCTCTTTGAATCCCGCTCATTTCGATGATAAACATTTTAAACGAGATAATATAAACTAGAACATAAATTTATTTACAAATTTTTAAAATATTCATCACAGTTGTTGATTTATTATATGTAAGACAGGTGAAATTAGACCAACATTTCTTCATCGTTAGTAGAAACTTGAAAATCATTAAGTCAAACAGCATGTTGGCTTAGCTACAAACTATTCAACTTTGCCTATAGACTTTATGCCTTAAAATGGAAACCATGAGCACATGAAGATTTAACT